>NC_133391.1:101652383-101712383 GCF_047511655.1 Castor canadensis
TAACATTTGACTCACAAATGTGTAGCCTCCACTCTAAGTTCTCTCCAGAGCTCAAGTCTCAATTTTCCACTGCTTCTAAGACAAAACAATCTGGATGCTTTATCAGAAGTCCAAAAGTTGTACATCCAGAAAAAATAACTTATCATTTGCCCAAGCCTAGTTCACCTCTTGTTCCTTCAGTTATAATCGTGGCAATAATATCTTCTTAAGCATACGCTCAAAACTTGATTTTATTTTTGGTGGTACTGGGGTTTGAACTCAGGGCTTTGAAATTGCTATATAAGTAGTCTACCACTCAAGCCACACCTCCAGTCCATTTTACCCTCATTATTTTGAAGATGGGGTCTCAAGAACTATTTGTCCAGGGTGGCCTTGAGCCATAATCCTCCCAGTTTCAGCCTGTGACCAGTGCTCAAAATTCTTTACTTATCAGAGACCTCCCCTTTCCTTATTAATGGCATCTAGCCCTTGCTTGCATTCTTCCCTTTCTCTTTACTTCAAGAAATCTCTAACTTTATCCAGTTCATTCGATCCATCCTGAATTGGTCCTCTCCCTCTTAGGTTTCCATCACATTATTTAAATGTCACATTTATGCTCAATGAATTTGTTTAAAGTACAGCTCTAAACTCTGCTCACTGCTCAAATAACTCTCAAGACCCATGTTGACAACTGAATAACTTTCTACTAAAATATCTTAAGAGGTAAAGTGGAAATAAATGAAAGGAAAAATTCCTGAACAATGTCTCAGTCCTCAGCATGGCATGCTAATCTCCCACACATTCCTTCCCTTAGCCACATCATCTCTAGCATGATTTTCATGCCCCTCTGCCTCCTTTTAAAAGTGTGACATAGTAAAACTAATATAATGGAGTAGTCTCTTAGCCGTTTTGTACTGCTATAACAGAACACCACAAGCAGAATAATTTATAAAAAATGGAACTTTACCAGCTCATAGTTCTGGAGGCAGGAAAGCCTAAATTCAAGGCACCAGCAGGTTTGGTGTAAGTGAGGACATTGTCTTCTTCTGCAATGAGGTCATACACCACACCCTCTAGGAAGGAAGCAGAGTGCTCACGAGTCACAAGGTGGAAGGGTCGAGAGCGAGCACCCTCCTGAGGGCTCTTCTTATAACAGCATTAGTGCATTCATGAGGCTAGACCCCTTGTGACCTAAACACCTCTCATTCAGCCCCACATCCTAATGGCGTTAAGTTGGAAATTAAACAGACTTTTGCTGAATTCATTTATTGACGCAATTCTCGGCCCAGAACAGATGAGTGCTCAAAATCTCCTTGCTTGGTAATTGAAAAGAGAGATTTATTTGACTTTTAGACCTTTTTAAGAGGCTAGACAAAACTGATTGTAACACCATTCTTTTTTTTTAATTTTTATTTTGTTCATATGTGCATACAATGTTTGGGTCATTTCTCCCCCCTTCCTTCATCCCTGCCCTTACGCCTCCTTATCCCTTGCTACCCTGCAGAAACTATTTTGCCCTTATCTCTAATTTTGTTGAAGAGAGAGTATAAGCAATAATAGGAAAGACTAAAGGTTTTTACTAGTTTAGATAAGGATAGCTATACAGGGAGTTGACTTGCATTGCTTTCCTATACATGTGTGTTACCTTCTAAATTAACTCTTCTCAAACTAACCTTTTCTGTAGTTCATGGTCCTCTTCTCCTATTGGCCTCCGTCGCTTTAAAGTATCTGCTTTAGTTTCTCTGCATTGAGGGCATCAAATGCTACCTAGTTTTTTAGGTGTCTTACCTGTCCTCATACTTCCCTTGTGTGCTCTCGCTTTGTCATGTGATCAAAGTCCAATCCCCTTTTTGTGTTTGCCCTTGATCTAATGTCCACATATGAGGGAGAACATACGATTTTTAGTCTTTTGGGCCAGGCTAACCTCACTCAGAATGATGTTCTCCAATTCCATCCATTTACTTGCAAATGATAACATTTCATTCTTCTTCATGGCTGCATAAAATTCCATTGTGTATAAATACCAAATTTTTTTAATCCATTCATCAGTGATGGGGCATCTTGGCTGTTTCCATAACTTTTTATTCACTATTGTGAATAGTGCTGCAATAAATGTGGGTGTGTGGTAACACCATTCTTTAGGCTAGATACAATTTTTATTCCTTGGAGATAAGCAACAAGATAGGAATTTAGAGACTGAGATGTACAAAACGGTAAAAAGATTCCTTATTGCCTTTATATATTCTACTTCTGAGTTGGAATGTTTTGGTCAGTTTTATAATTTTTCCTTGGGGAAAAAATGACTGGTGACCATGACATACCAGTAGCAAGATGAAAAGTCAGGCCATTCTTTTTTCTTTAGTGGTAATACTTATCACTAAGCTGGCCCAGTATCGGACAGGACTCATATGTGACTGTATAAGCACATTGTATCTTACATGTTACAATATAGTTGAAATGTTTTTCTGAGAAAGTTTCAGTGTCCTTTATGTTATTTTCTTCAGCACAATAGACTGGCATACATTGTTAATCCCACTTGTGGCTCATGAGAAAGAAAAAAGTAATTATATTGTAGATGCATGGTGTATGACAATCTTACAAGTGACCCAGAACTATGAAAGCAAATACTACAAATTTGAATCTCTGTTTAAAACATTACAGGAAATTAGCCATGAAAAAATCAGTTCTTAAGACTGGCTGTGAATCACTCTGGAAAAAAAATTAGAGGCTCCTTAAAAATCTAAACATAGATCTACCATATGATCCAGCAATAATACTCTTCGGGATATACCCAAAAGAATGCGACTCATTACTCCTGAGGCACCTGCACACCCATGTTTATTGCAGCACTATTCACAATAGCCAAGTTATGGAAACAGCCAAGATGCTCCACCACTGACGAACACACAATGGAATTTTATGCAGCCCTGAAGAAGAATGAAATATTATCATTCACAGGTAAATGGATGGAACTGTAGAACATTATTCTAAGTGAGGTTAGCCTGGCCCAAAAGACCAAAAATCATATGTTCTCCCTCATATGCGGACATTAGATCAAGGGCAAACATAACAAGGGGATTGGACTTTGATCACATGATAAAGCAAGAGCACACAAGGAAGGTATGAAGATAGGTAAGACACCCAAAAAACTAGATAGCATTTGTTGCTCTCAACACAGAACTAATGCAGATACTTTAAAGTGACAGAGGCCAATAGGAGAAGGGGACCATGAACTAGAGAAAAGCATAGTTTGAGAAGAGTTAATTTAGAAGGTAACACACATGTACAGGAAATCAATGCAAATCAACTCCCTGTATAGCTATCCTTATCTCAACTAGCAAAAACCCTTGGTCCTTCTTATTATCGTTCATAATTTCTCTTCAACAAAATTAGAGATAAGGGCAAAATTGTTTCTGCCTGGAAGGGAGGGGGTGGGAGGGAGAGGGAGGGGATGGAGTGGTTAAGGGAGGTGGCGGGGGGAAGAGGGGAGAAATGCCCAAACATTGTATGTACATATGAATATAAAAAAAAAGACTGACGTGTGTCTCAGGTGGTAGAGAACCAGCCTAGCAAGACTGAGGCCCTGAGTTCAAACCCCTGTACCAGAAAAAAAAAAAAAAATATATATATATATATATATATATATTTCTTGACACATATTAGCTTATTCCTTTCCTGTTTTCCTTTTAGCCAATTCTCTAACAATTAAATTTGTCCCTCCACTACCTACCCTTTGCTTATATAGACAGCTAGCTTAGCATGAACTTTTTTCTGTTCCAATACCCAAAAACCTAACTATACTTCAAAAATGAATTCAAATGACACCTCTTTCATATCTCCCAGTTTCTATCCATCAATAGTAACCTTTCTAATGGCATTTCACCTTTTGCACTTTGGGGAATAAATCTCATCTTCATTGTTATGATCTAAGTTACATGGAAAATTCATATTTGACTTTTTTTTGGCATGGGGGTTGTACTGGGTTTGAACTCAGGGCCCTATACTTGCCAGGCAGGCAAGTCTACCACATGAACCATGCACCCAGCCCTTTTTTGCTTCATTCATGTATTCTTGGTCCTTTCCAGATCCCCCAAAAAGAGAAAGCTATCCTCTCTGATTGCTCAATAAGAGAACAAACTACCCTTGGAGACCCGGACTCTCTTGCCAAAATTAATAGGCCTAGATTTGGAAAAGCTAGTGCTAACAGACTGGAGTCTGGAGAGGAGACCAGTCTGTGGGAAATGGCTCTACTTAGAGGAAACAAGAGGACTTCCCTGAGAGGGGATGAAGGGATGGATTTATAATAGGTCCTCAGAGCTGAGTTAGGAGGCTCTTCACTGACAGGAATAGTCAGTCTTCCCCAAAATACTCACATGGTCCGTTCAGCACTTCATCTAGGCCTCTGTTCACACACTGTATCTAAACGCCCACCTCCAAACCCCACTTCCACCTTCTATCCCTTTGTTTCATTACCTCCTAATGTTAACCTCAACCAGAAACTTACATATTGTACCCTTGTATTGTATAGAATTTATTGTTACTCTCCTTGGCCAGAAGGCATCGCTTTTTTAAAATTCTTTTTTCCATTTTTATTAGGATATATTCGTTGCACAAGGGGATTTACAGTGACAATTCCAAATAGGCTTAGATCACTCCAACTATCTCTCCCCCTGGGACCACTCTACACCCCACTTCAAGCATTTGCAAGAGGCTTCATTGCTCTGTTTTGTATATGTATATGAAGTCCATCAACCATGTTCCATCACTTTAATCTCCTGCTTTTACCCTCACCCTCCCACAAGAACCCCCTACACTGTACCTACCTTTCATTATTAATTCCAAAGTCAAAGTTCAAAGGACTTTCTAGAAGTATCCCCTCTGTATACTTTGCTCATTTTAACCCTTTCCATTACTCTCCCTCCTACCTTCCCATTATTGAACAGCTTTCAGTACATATCATTATGTCTTCTATCTGCACAGATGTTACATGTTTGGATGTTGGTGCTCTATCATTCTCTTTTCCTTTCCCTCCTCCCCCAAGTTCCATAGTGTAGTTCCACTATTACAAACATATTCTACATAAAGTTGCTTTAGTTATATTTTTTCAAATAAGGTCTCACATGTTGACAGGCCTGGGACTGGGATGATACAGCCCCTACATACTTGAGATTGCAGCCATGTACCACCGTGCCCCACTTATTTTGTCCCAATGGGGTCTCATTAAGTTTTTGCCAGGGTTGACCTCAACCCGTGAACTTCTCAACCTCTTACTCCCAAGTAGCTGGAATTACAGACATCAGCCACCATTCCTGGCTCCATATTTGGCTTGTTTTTGATGAGTTTTGTTTTCCATAACATCTAATACAGTGCCCTAAAAACAATCATAAAAGCACTTTTTGAGTAAATAAATATCATCTGAACATAATTTATTGCCAATAAGGAAAGTGAGGATGAGAATTTAATTGAAAAAGTGACAGGTCCAATGTTTACCACAGAGTACTAACAGATTCACACCCTGTTTTCCTGTATCTCAGGACATTTGAGCCTACATTATGTTAATCCCATTAACAAGGTAACATTTTCTTTGATTTAAGATAGATATCCAGATTCTGCTAGGAGCCAGTGGTTTTCACCTATAATCCTAGTTACTCGGGAGGCAGAGATCAGGAGGATCTTGATTGGATGCCAGCCAGGACAAATAATTCAAGAGACCCTATCTCAAAAAAACACAAAAAGCACAAAAGCAGGACTGGAGAAGTGGCTCAAGTGGTAGAGTGTCTGCCTAGGATGTGTGAAGTACTAAGTTCAAACCCCAGTCCTGTCACAAAAAAATGATATATCCAGTTCCTCAAGCAGACAAATTGTTCTGGTGAACATTGTACATTGAAGTGGAAAGTTATTCTAGTTCTCTGAGTAAAGTTCAAATTACTTGTGAATGGATTAGCAGACAATGTAAAAGAATAGAAGAAGAAATTTTTTACTTGGAGTAATTCTATAATTACCTTAATTATCCACATTCTTTTGCACTCTATAGAAACAAAAATAAATTTAAATCAATAAATTCTATGTTTACCTTTAATGTTATGCATTAAATATGCTCTTATTTTAAAGCAATAATAATAGGCCCTTTTCTGAATTATACTTAATCTAAATAGGTAGAGTCACTTGTCCATTGGAAACATTAACAAAGCTAAAGAGGATTATTCAAAATGGATTATAGAAAGTCAATGACATACATGTAACTTCTTAATGCTTTCTTTCTGTCGTGTTCATAATATGATTCTGGAGATTTGATGACCTTGGCTTTTTAAGAGCCCACGTTTTTAGATTAGAAAACTATCTCTGCTAAGTAGCAGCCTTAAAATTTTGCTGAGTCTATCTTAGTAGAGAAATAGACTGTGTGGTTAATTAAAGCATTTTTTTATAGAAATGGAAAGAAATGCTACCAGCTACAGTAGTAAGAGTGTCTTAATCAGCTTGAACTGCCATAACAAAGTACTGGATAGCTCCAAGAACAGAAATTTATTTTATCATAATTCCAGAGGTTAGAAGCACACCATTAGAGTGCCAACATGTTTCAATTCTGGTCAGAGCTCTCCTTCTGGCTCTCAGAGGAAAGCCATCTTGCTATGTTCTCACGTGTCCTCTTCTTTGTGCATATAGAGAGTGCAAGAGAACTCACTGATGTCTCTTCTGATAAGGGCACTAAAGTCATCATGAGGGCCCTACTCTCATGACCACTTCTAATCCTAGTTATCTTCCAAAGGCCCTATCTGCAAGTGCCATTTAAGTGAAGATTAGGGCTTCAACACATGAATTTTAAGGAAAGACAATTCAATCCATAGCAAAGAGTCTACTATTATTATTGTGTAATTATAATTAATTAATAATTGAAATGATTCAAAATTGGATACATGGGGGTTTGAAAAGAAATTAAGAGGTTAGGCTGAAGAATAATTTATTGTTTAGTTCTCTCATTTACTTCTTTCACAATTGACATGAAAGGAACATCAAGAAAAATAAGAGAAAGAACTATAAAAGATTTGAAACTATAAGGCTGGGGGTGCAGCTCAGTGATAGAACAGTTGCCTGCATGCACAAGACTCTCTGTTCTATCTACAGAACTGCAAAAACAAAAGGATTGAAGTTATGAAATCAAAACATTCACAAGTGTGGATCTAGATTCTTAGATTCAAATGAAACTGTAAAAACTCTTACAGTAAATTCAGGGGTGGTAGTAAATATCTGATAATTTGATCTTTAAGAAAAAGTCCTAATATGTGGTGTTTGGTGATTTTTCTGGCTAAATACTTCCACTCTGGCCAGTTTCTAGTTACCTATGTGACATCACTGAATGCAAAGTTAGGGAGGGATGCATACAAGACTCTTGCAGAATCCAGTGGAAACTGTAGCAGCACACCACTTCGTGAAGAAGATATTTTAAATTTGCAAGTCCAGAACAATAGAGAATGACATGTTAGAATGATACTGAATTTATAAAAATTTGTTTCAAGTACTGCAAATGAATAAAATTTACATAGAAGTTTAAGTAAGGCAGTAGTTAATTATTGTCCTGCCCTATGAGTACTAGCAATTCTAATTCTTTAAATCATGTCCCAATTCTCAATAAATTTTACTGCTTTATCCTTTGTGGACATTATTCATATAGTTTATTTTTATACAGAAATAATGTCTATTGGTGAAAAATTAGAACTAGATAATTATTGTGATTTGATCACTTCTTTGTTTTCACAGACAAATTTAGAGCTATTACTAACAGGACAGAGCACCCTCAATTGAATCGTGCTCAATTTCATAGGAGACTGAAATATGAAATGTAATTTTTCCAAGTTAATGTCAGAGTGTGCCAGAGATTCCAAAAATATTTACTCTGTTGACCTAAAAATAATACTCCACTTTAAATAAAGTAATGTGATACCTAGCTCAATAAACCCCACAAATACATTAAATTTCTATAATATAATCAACTGGAATATAAAGAACTAGCCTCTTATTGAACCTCTATTTTCTCCTCTTCCTTATTAACAAAACCTGAATTTGTTAGGGGTAACATGTACCCAACTTTGAAAATATATCTACATTTCCATGCTTTTCTTGCAGAAAGAGGTTTCCATGTACTTTTAAGCTGAAGTTGTTGGGAAGAGGGTGATGGAGTGTACATATGCCATATGAGTCTTCAACTTCTTGACTTTCTTCTTTGGCCTTCCTGGAATTTGGACATAATAACTAAAGCTATAGTAACCATCAATGAGTTAATAAATGCAAGCTAAAAATGACATTCTAGAAGAATAGAAAGTACCAGAACCTCAGAGAGTAATATGGAACTAATAATCTTTGCCTATCATCTCTAGATTTGTCATAAATGGAGCAAAATAAATTTATATCTCAGGGCTAAGTGCTCGAGTGGTAGAACACTTGCCTAACCAGTACAAGGCCCTGAATTCAAACCCCATTAACACCAAAAAATTCTATCTTTCTCATAACTGGTTTAAGTTAATATCCAGTAGTAATATCCAGCCAAAATCAATAATTGATACAGATTTTGATGTGTAGAAGTGGGATGCTGTAAGTAAAAGAATCTAAAATGTGGAAATAAAATTTAACTATATGAAGTCAGATATTGCCTGTGACTCTGGATATGTAGTAGCAAAATATTCTGTCAGATTACCATCTGCTGTACCTTAAAAACCGTCTACATGTGAACAGAAAGAGAAAATGGTAAGAAAATTTTAAAGTGTTGGTACATGCTGGCACATTCTTAATGCTCTCTCCAAAGACTTTACAAGACAGACACAAAGTTGCTGGAGTTAGTGCACAAGCAGAGGAGTCTTAACATGCCATTTTGCTAAGAAAGCTGCTATCTGTCTATAAGGGCATCCATAACAAAATAGCATCAACTGCATCACGCTTCTAGAAAGGCATCCGCAGATTTGCTGTCCAGTGAAGCCTGTTTCCTCATTTGCAGATAAATGAAGCCTACTCACTGGGTCAACATGTGGTGTGGAAGGGTTCGGGGTCTTTCTCAGGCCTCTTTCATAAAGACTTTAATTCCATTCATGAGGGCTCCACCCCCATGCCCTAATCTTCTCTACAATCACACCTCCTAATACCATAACCTTTAGGGATTGGATTTCAACACTTAAATTTGAGGAGAACACAAACATTCAGACCATAGTAACTGCTCTCTTAGCAGAATTTAAAAAACTGAAGGTCTTCTATTTTGTTTGTTTCACTTTGGAGATGTAGAAGGTTGAAAGAATAGTGGACCCTGGATTACAAATAGAAAGAAATAAAAGTGTCAAGCTTGGATTCCTAGTCAATGTATTCTTGGATCCATCAGAGAACTGAAGTTTTAGAAAAATATTGTCACTTCAAACTCTGAAGAGATAGGAAAATCCAGAAAGTTACATAAGATTTTCCTAGCCACAGCAGAAGCCACTGGAATATGAAGTTTTAGGAGCACTGAGGTGATAATTTTAATTAACTATGGAGTCTGAGTGTGGATTTGTATGTTAATGAGAGTCTTAACAGAGTCCTCATCACCCCCAAGTGTGTTTGGTTTTATCTCCAGAAACCACACTGGATTCTCTTATTGACAAATTCTAAGAAAAATCCTTTCACTATTCTGGCAGAGCTGGGAGAGGGTGAGTAATTATTGTGAAATATACCCAAAGCATTCTGTAACACAGGATCTACTTTCCAAGGTGAAAGACTTTCCCCCATCCTTATTTATAGCTGGAGTGGGGGAAATTTTCCAATTCTAGCTCTTGCTAGCCTTCCTATTTCACCTATATCATCTATATTAGGAACTAGGAACACAAGGGAACTTCCTCAGCTTAATAATAAGCACCCATTTTTTTTAGCTTTTTTTTATTATTATTCATATGTGCATACAAGGCTTGGATCATTTCTCCCCCCTGCCCCCACCCCCTCCCTTACCACCCACTCCACCCCTCCCTCTCCCCCTTACCCCCTCAATACTCAGCAGAAACTATTTTGCCCTTATTTCTAATTTTGTTGAAGAGAGAGTATAAGCCATAATAGGAAGGAACAAGGGTTTTTGCTGGTTGAGATAAGGACAGCTATACAGGGAGTTGACTCACATTAATTTCCTGTGCATGGGTGTTACCTTCTAGGTTAATTCTTTTTGATCTAAACTTTTCTCTAGTTCCTGGTCCCCTTTTCCTATTGGCCTCAGTTGCTTTAAGGTATCTGGTTTAGTTTCTCTGCGTTAAGGGCAACAAATGCTAGCTAATTTTTTAGGTGTCTTACCTATCCTCACCCCTCCCTTGTGTGCTCTCGCTTTTATCATGTGCTCAAAGTCCAATCCCCTTGTTTTGTTTGCCCTTGACCTAATGTCCACATATGAGGGAGAACATATGATTTTTGGTCTTTTGGGCCAGGCTGACCTCACTCAGAATGATGTTCTCCAATTCCATCCATTTACCAGCAAATGATAACATTTCATTCTTCTTCATGGCTGCATAAAATTCCATTGTGTATAGATACCACATCTTCTTAATCCATTCATCAGTGCTGGGGCATCTTGGCTGTTTCCATAACTTGGCTACTGTGAATAGTGCTGCAATAAACATGGGTGTGCAGGTGCCTCTGGAGTAACCTGTGTCACAGTCTTTTGAGTATATCCCCAAGAGTGGTATTGCTAGATCAAATGGTAGATCAATATCTAGCTTTTTAAGTAGCCTCCATGTTTTTTTTCAGAGTGGTTGTACTAGTTTACATCCCCACCAACAGTGTAAGAGGGTTCCTTTTTCCCCGCATCCTCGCCAACACCTGTTGTTCATGGTGTTGCTAATGATGGCTATTCTAACAGGGGTGAGGTGGAATCTTAGTGTGGTTTTAATTTGCATTTCCTTTATTGCTAGCGATGGTGAGCATTTTTTCATGTGTTTTTTGGCCATTTGAATTTCTTCTTTTGAGAAAGTTCTGTTTAGTTCACTTGCCCATGTCTTTATTGGTTCATTAGTTTAGGGAGAATTTAGTTTTTTAAGTTCCCTATATATTCTGGTTATCAGTCCTTTGTCTGGTGTATAGCTGGCAAATATTTTCTCCCACTCTGTGGGTGTTCTCTTAGTTTAGAGACCATTTCTTTTGATGAACAGAAGCTTTTTAGTTTTATGAGGTCCCATTTATCTATGCTATGTCTTAGTTGCTGTGCTGCTGGGGTTTCACTGAGAAAGTTCTTACCTATACCTACTAACTCCAGAGTATTTCCTACTCTTTCCTGTATCAACTTTAGAGTTTGTGGTCTGATATTAAGATCCTTGATCCATTTTGAGTTAATCTTGGTATAGGGTGATATACATGGATCTAGTTTCAGTTTTTTGCAGACTGCTAACCAGTTTTCCCAGCAGTTTTTGTTGAAGAGGCTGCTATTTCTCCCTCATATATTTTTAGCTGCTTTGCAAAGCCAAGTTGGTTATAGTTTTGTGGCTTCATATCTGGGTCCTCTATTCTGTTCCACTGGTCTTCATGTCTGTTTTTGTGCCAGTACCATGCTGTTTTTATTGTTATTACTTTGTAATATAGTTTGAAGTCAGGTATTGTGATACCTACTGCATTGTTCTTTTGACTGAGTGTTGCCTTGGCTATTCGTGGCTTCCTGTGTTTCCATATAAATTTCACGGTAGATTTTTCGATCTCTTTAATGAATGTCATTGGAATTTTGATGGGAATTAAGCACCCATTTTTAAAGAGCTATAACTAACATGGCATACTTAATGATGGAAACTTGTTGATTTCTGATCTTAGGGATCAGAACAAAAGATGCCATTCTCTGTACCCATTAACATTGTATTCAAAGCCCTAGATAACGCCAACCAGAAGAGGAAATAAAAGACATACAGATTAGATGGAAGAAATAAATCTGTCTTTCTTCACAGATATAATAATTGCTTGTGTAGACAACCACAAAGAATCAACAAAAAGACCCCTGGAACTAGGAAGTGATGATAGCACAGTAACAGGATACAAGGTTAGTATTATAAAAGTCAGATACTTTCCTCATGTCAGTAATGAACAATTGTACTATGAAATTTAAAACACAGTGACATTATATTTGTGCCAAAAAGAGAGAAATACTTAGATATAAATCTAACAAAATATATGTGAGATTTATGTGAAGAAAAATACAAAATATGATGAAAGATAACAAAAAAGATCTAAAAAAAAAAAAAGAGAGATGGTATGTGTCCATGGATAAGAAAACATTAATTTCTCAGTTCTTTCCAACTGGATCTGAAAACACAACACAATCCAAACAAGACATTTGGTGAAGATTGACAAACTGATTCTAAAGTTTTATGAAAAGTCAAAAAACCTAAGTTAGTAAACAAAGTATTGAAAATTAACAGAGATAAAAGACTCATTCTACCTGATTTCAAGATAGTCATGATAATTAAGATGTCATGGTATAGCTGAAAAATAGAAACAGAGATTACTAGAACAGAATAGAAAGTCCATAAATAGACATGCACAAATACAGTCAATTGATCTTTGACCCAGAAACAAAGGCAGTTCAATGAAGAAAAGATAGTCTTTTCAACAAATGGTGTTGGGTAAGCTAAATTTCTATATGTAAAATTAAATGAATAAATAAATCAATATGCCTACACATGATTCTTACATCTCTCACAAAAAGAAATAAAATGGGTTAGAAGGCTAAACTAAAGATGAAAATTATAAATTTTCAGAAACATAAGAAATCTATGTGATCTTGGACCTGGTAGTGAGATTCTAGACATAGCACAAAAACCCAATGCATGAAAGAAAAATGATGTTTGGTTTGTTAAAATTAAAAATTAAAAGACAAGCAAGAAACTAAGATGATATACATATGTGAAGTATACTGGTATAAACAAATGATTCAATAAATGAGTTGTGGAGGGCTGACAAATTCCCCATGCAGAATAATCACAATTAATTTTTGTAGAAATTATACCCTTATAAAGTGGAACATAACTTCCCACTCTTTAAAGATGGGGCTGTGTATAGTTACTTCCTTCTAAATAATATGGTAGAAAATAGGAGGGGCGTGGGCATAGAAACTTCACAATGGAGAAATGAAATAAAGGCCTCTGCCAAGAGTCATAGGTAACTTTTTTTTTCATTTTTCTTTTATTATTCATATGTGCATACAAGGCTTGGTTCATTTCTCCCCCCTGCCCCCACCCCCTCCCTTACCACCCACTCCACCCCCTCCCGCTTCCCCCCCTCAATACCCAGCAGAAACTATTTTGCCCTTATCTCTAATTTTGTTGTAGAGAGAGTATAAGCAATAATAGGAAGGAACAAGGGGTTTTGCTGGTTGAGATAAGGATAGCTATATAGGGCATTGACTCACATTGATTTCCTGTGCGTGGGTGTTACCTTCTAGGTTAATTCTTTTTAATCTAACCTTTTCTCTAGTTCCTGGTCCCCTTTTCCTATTGGCCTCAGTTGCTTTAAGGTATCTGCTTTAGTTTCTCTGCATTAAGGGCAACAAATGCTAGCTAGTTTTTTAGGTGTCTTACCTATCCTCACCCCTCCCTTGTGTGCTCTCGCTTTTATCATGTGCTCATAGTCCAATCCCCTTGTTGTGTTTGCCCTTGATCTAATGTCCACATATGAGGGAGAACATATGATTTTTGGTGTTTTGGGCCAGGCTAACCTCACTCAGAATGATGTTCTCCAATTCCATCCATTTACCAGCGAATGATAACATTTCGTTCTTCTTCATGGCTGCATAAAATTCCATTGTGTATAGATACCACATTTTCTTAATCCATTCGTCAGTGCTGGGGCATCTTGGCTGTTTCCATAACTTGGCTATTGTGAATAGTGCCGCAATAAACATGGGTGTGCAGGTGCCTCTGGAGTAACAGTCTTTTGGGTATATCCCCAAGAGTGGTATTGCTGGATCAAATGGTAGATCACTTAAACAGTGATAACTCATGTTGATAATGTTAACAGATCAACTTGGGACATTAAAATTTTATATATTGAGTTTATTTGACCATTCAGCAATTAATCAGGCAATACCAGACCATATGTGATTCAGCACCAGGAGTATAGAGGGGTTAGGGGGTCAAAACAAACGAATTCAATTGGCTAAAGTGGAAAATCCCTATTCAGAGATTAGTTGGCAGTTTCTGGTTGGAAAAACCTAAATTTCTTTGTGTTGTTTATACTGGGCTCTGATTTGCTTGTATGAGTCAGAACTGGTAGTGTTGTCTCAACCTAATGGCTTCCCAAGTAAAAATTTTGAACAGTAGTACATACTCTTGATATAACATGATAAAAATGGTGAGTCACCTCTCTAATCTACTGTGTAATACCAGTCTAATCATGAAGAAAACATCAGAATTCCCAGTTGAGGGACTTTCTACAAAACACCTGATCAGCATTCCTCAAAACTACTAAGATTGACAAAAAAATTGGAAAGTTTGAGAAATGAAACAGCCAACAGGAACCGAAAGAGACCTGACTGTGAAACAAATTGTGACATACTGAATGAAATCCTGTAACAGAAAGGGGAAAATGAATAATGCTTGGACTTTAGTTCATAATAATGTATTATTCTTGGTTAATTACTTCTAAGAAAGAAATTATGTCAACATCAGAAGTTAATAATAGAAAAAATTGGGGGCAGGTGTAGGGGAACTCTGTACTATAACCACAATATTTCTATAAATCTTGTTCTATCCTAAAACTTAAAAATTGGTTTAAAATAAAGGTCAACAAATAAACAAAAGGCTGGCTTAGCAGTAGGTAAAACTGTTTTCAAGCACAATCCCTTAAAAGTACCCTGCAGAACAACAGGAGCAAGAGTAGCCTACCAGTTTAGGTGAGGGCTTTGCCCCAATATCCTGTCGTCCTGATTTGTTTGGAGGTTATGACCTGAAATAAGACATAAAGGATCAAATTATAGAGGCCAACCCCCAAGAAACAAAATTATCAGGTTTAAAACTACATCCACAGCCAGGTATGGTGGCATGTGCCTATAATTCCAGCTACTCAGAAGACAGAGACAGGAAGATTGCAAGTTTGAGGCCAGCCTGGGCAAATTAGCAGGAACTTATCTCAGAAACAAAAAACAAAAACAAAAAGGACTGGGAGTTTGTGCTAAGTCCAAGGTTTAAATCCCAGGCAAGATCTTTTGTTTCCTAGCAGGTTGAAATATATCCTAAATTCCTACTAAGGTTTGTAGGGAAGTGAACTTCTAAACAAACAAGCTGTCAGAGAACTGCTTATAACCATGAACTGTGTGAAGGAATCCCTAGGCCTCCAGATCTGTACCAGTAGGTAGTGGGATAAAAGGTGCACCACCACTCAGGGGGCCACTCTCCAAAGACCAGCCCACATGTGGTCATCATGACCTAGAACATGAAAGTTCCTCATCGACAGGAAACCCTGCTGTTCTTCACAATGAGAATTCATCATTGCTACAAAGTGATCATCATGTGTTTCCCAAGTTCTCTTTCCAAAGGAGACTTTGAATGTAGTAATTAAAAACTGACGTATGTATTGTGGCTACTTGCATTTATTAGATTCCTATCTCCTAAATTTCTTTGGCTTCTAGTAGTTATAAGTGAAAGGTAAAGGTTTACCTCTCCCAAATGTGAAAGACTGCACTCAAATTCTGCCAAACATGTTTGATTATATGCATACACTGTACAATCTTTTCTGTAAATGAAATGAGCTTTTGTTCTTGCTCCATGTAGGTGTTCTGTCTGCACCAGGCATGGAGGAATCATTGGGGATAAACAAATATTCTAGCAGTAGAATTCGGCTATATTCATAGCTGGATTAAGTTAATGAGTACCTCCAAATACGTCTTTTTTTTTCTTTTTATTCTTTTCAGGAATTCTCTTTAATCTTCATATCTTCCAAATATGTCTTAACACAGAATTCTGCAAAATCCAAGACCCGCAGTGCCATTGCATAGGAAACTGGAGACAAATGAAAAGGGCCAGGCTACTGAGGTCACTATATTCTTAGACTCTGTTCATACAAGGACAGAGGTAAGTGTATAGCATTTCTAGAGAGTACGCATATCTTAAATATCACTTATTTCACGAATGAGTAATCACTCTTAAAGTCAATTATCTTAATTAATAAATCCTTTATTGGTGGAAGATAAAGATAATTGAAGGGCTTACCCTCGCTGCAAGGTTAGGGATGAGTTCCAATGAATCCAATGTCAATGGGAGTGCTTCAAATGTTTGCCCATTGCCGTAGGACATATATTAACTTTGACACACACACACAACACTATGACTTAAATTAAGTATCCTTTTTTGTCAAATATCATGTATTTATTTATTTTTTAATATTATTTTTGTGCTGCAGGTACATTGTAACATTTACAAAAGTTCTTGCAATATATCGTAGTTGAATTCACCCCCTCAATCATTCTCTTTTATCCCATTCCTGGAATAGTTTCAACAGGTCTCATTTTTCCATTTACATACATGTGTACACAGTATCTGTACTATTTTCACCCTGTACATCGTTTCCACATCCTCCCCACTCCCACTGGTACCAAGCCCCAGGCAAATCTGTTCTGCCTTCCTGCATTTTTGGTAAAAACAAAAAAAAAATTTGACACTTTTGTTTGTTTAAGATAGATACACAGAGAGTTAAATAAAGTATTCTTAATCAAATTATGGATCTGATTTTTCTTTACCATTGCTTTTTAGACATGCAGGGGCCAGATAGGTTTTATTTTTATGTACCTCACTCATAGAACAACACATTGAGGAAAAGGATCTTCTTTACTCTTCAAACACCATGCCTTTCTTTAGTAGGAAATGAAACTGTTTCGAGTTCTGCTTCACCTCTCAATATTCTGCACCCAAGTGCAGGGATACTGGTTTTCTTAGATGATTTAATCAGTTGTTGCTGAATTCTCCAGGACAACAGAGCCTAAAGAACAAACTCATTTGCATATACGCACGTAGTATGTTAAAAATTATTAACACTGCTATTAGAAGTATTTTAGCACTAGTGTCAATACAATAGTTACGTAATGCCAAGTAAACAACAAACCACCTATGTGAAATCATAAAATATATTTCATAAGCAATAAAAAGAGAAACATGTGATTTGCTACCTGACCTCATTCTATTCTTTACTCAATTGATGTCATTTCATTAGGTCCTCCTTGGTCACTGTATCTAAAACTGACCATATCCAGTATTCACCCTACCCATTTTCTGCCTTATTATTTTCTTAGTGCTTATTACTATGAATCATAATACATATTTTACTTATCAGTCTTGTTCATTCTCATGTAAGTTCTAGGATTTTCTTTTGTCTATTTGGTTCATTGATATATATCCAGGGCATATCAGTGCCTCAAACAGCAGTAACTGCTGAGTTTTTTAATAAATTGATTACTATTTATTAAAACTTAACAATGGTTTTTCTCTGTGAGTGAATTGATAAATCATTATTGTGATGCTATTTATTTCAACAATCTAATTAGAAAACCATTTGGATATTTTTAACTTAAAAAACCAAAATCTTGAAATTTTATCAAAAAGAAATTGGTGATAAACATGAAAACAAACACACTCAAGAAAACTGCACTTAATATAAATTAGCAGTCTTCACTATAGATCCAGTTTTTCCAGTCTTTCTTTTGAATCATACATCATTACTCAAATCAAATTAGTTTACTGTTGTGACTTTCATACTAAGAATCCATGTTTTAGTTTTTTTTAAAGAAAATCAAAATAAATTTATATTAGCTTTGTATAATGAATATGCTCCAAATGCGTAGGAATATATTATCAAAAAGTTGCTAATGATTATTCATTTGTTTACTCTCTATTACAATAAAACACAGACTCAAAGCTGAGACTGGTACAAAAAGGACATTTTTAATAAATTAAGAAAAGAAGATAAACTGTTATTTGACAAAAGGCTTAGTAAGCAAACATGGTCTAAGACAAGAAATGGAAAATCTTGTCAATCTTTTATTTACCAGCAACACCCTTTTAATATACACGAAATTAGAAAATATACATATAAGTTCTATTTTTGAAACAAACATTTTTCTTAACTATAAAAAGTGAGGGGATGGCAGTAGCATATGGCTGAGTGGAATTATTTTGGAATTATAACCTGAGTTTTCCACATTCTAGCTTTTTTTTTTAAGTAGTAACTTAATATCCTTGAATTAGAGCCTGTTTATTCTTCTGAAAATAGAGGGACAAGTTTGGTGGAATACTTGTTCTCCAAGTTATTGTAAGAGCTGATAAAATATCCATCAAGTGCAAGGCATGGTGTCTGTATATATTATTTCCCCAACAAACTGTAACTGTATAACCAATCTTCATGTAAACCACAAATTCTCCTATTGATACATATTTTTTGCTGTACTAATGGCATAGGTTAATGAGGAAGAAGTAGAGTTCTAGTAAATTTCATTACAAAATTGAGATTGTTTATAAAAACTTGATTCAGCATATCTATAATGATTTACGAATGTTCCATTAATAGCCAGTGGCATCTCCTCCAAGAAAGAAAGACATTAGTTCTATAGACAAGATGGTATAAATTGAAACAGAGTACAATAAATTATAAACTCCATAGCAAAAAGAAAATAAAATGTCACTATCAGTAAAACATACACAGGACTTTTAAAATGAGCCAACATACAAATACTAGATTGAGTACTGCATAAATTCATTTTCTTGAAGATAAGACCCACATGGAGATATCCTGTAAGTCATCTGTCCTTTCACATGCCCTCTAGGCTTTTATATCAAGTTCCTCATCCATATTTATTCACTCTGCTTTTGGAAAGGTGTCTAATGTGTCTGATATCATAATTTCATTTTAGAAAATTTAATCCACAACTAAATAATACATTTTTGTAGGTAGAACTCCAGGGGACAATTATGACATATCATTTTGGTCATGTAAGATTAGGTTCATTAAAGGGAAGTTTTGTACTGCTCTGTTTTTTTTTAAATACACTACCCTGTATAGACTTCTGTCTAAGTTGTAAACCTATATAACAGAGATGCATCTGCTTTCTTATTTAGCCTTTGCCCACAGAGCAAAAGTAACTGATTAGAGATCTACTCCTTTCTTGCTCCACGTGCTTTATATTCCTTCTTGCAGGTAGAATGTGTTTCCTGTGCCAGTTATCATTTTCTAAAAGGAAGACAAAGGATTCTGAGATCAAAGGCTATTGATCGCAATCCCAAAGTCAATGTCACATTTCTCATCCCCTGCACCAAAGAACACGGGTTAATTTGCAAGCAAGCAGGCCAGGCTCGAAGACCAAGATACGATCATCATCAGAACTGGTATTTAGCATCACCAATAATTTACAAATGATTCCCTAGTACTGAGGAACAATCAAATCATCTTGGGCAAAGATAGTTAATGCCTTAAAGGAATAAATTTTAATTTATGTTTTATTTTTTGTTTAGCAGTAAGCTTTTAGTGAATATCTTTTAAAAAGAGATTTTACATTGCCTGTAAATTTTCAAATGACTTAGGGACTTAGGAAAAGTAGTTAAGAATCCTCAAAGTGTTTTACAAAGGAAAAAAGTTTCAGTGTAAAAAACTCTGCACATTTAAAATAGGTTTAAAGTCCAGGGGCCCCCTTTCCCTTTCTGTTTGAAGTTTCAGTTCCCCTTCAAAGATGCTAGGATATATACAAACATCCAATTTTTAAGAATGGGCTTCAAATACCTGACAAACTTTCTTCTCTTTCCTTTCAACCTTTCTGCTTTCACTGAGTCACAGGCTAGTTAGTGGGTGATACAAAAAGCAATTAAAATAAAAGGCAATGTGACCTAAGATGTGGATTGTACATCTGATGTAGGGTCCTCTACAATGATAAAATAACTATTCAAAAGAAGATGAGAATGCTATTTGAGAATGAGAATAAAATTTCCTTTTGACACAGGAGCTGCCCAAATGTATCTCAAAGGCTGTCTCTCACACAAAACTCCTAGGCATTTTTTCTATTTTATAGGTCTTTGTACTATGTTGGTAAGCATCAAATATTTCTTTGCATTGAATATGTCATGGTAACTCTTTTCCAGGAACCATTTCATTTTCCTTATCGCTCACATTCATGACAATAATATATACCAGAAGCGTCTTCTAGAACACATATGATAAATCAGAAAAGACATTACTTCACATTAATTCTAAATGGATGATGGTATGGCCTAATTTGATAATATTTGACAATTTGATTTGAGAATCATGGCCATTCTAAAAATTATAAAAGAACCCTTTTACCAAACCAGAAAATAAATGGAATCAAATAACATTAAATATGGTAACTTGAAAAGTAGAGGGATGGACAAATGTCATTGTTTTGCTACAGCCAGTTATAGATTCTTTTTTCACGGAAAACCTTAAAGTGATGTATTCTCAAAGTCTCTTTCATTCTTCTAAGAGAATAAGATAACATTCCTCATATGATGGTGTGTATATATAATATCCTTAGGGTCAATGTATTTAATGTATTAGAGTCACTGTTTTGATTCCTGAATAATCTTTTACACATTTATTGAACATACCTGGGTATAATAGTAAATTAACTTATCTGCCTTAGTTATACCCAACTAGACCATTTTTATACCCAACCAGACAACATTTCTTTATGTAACAAAGTTCATTGGCACTTTGAAAACAAGAAAACAAAGATCTATAAAATAATGTAAAAGAAATCAAATTTTTAAAAGTTTTTTATTTAATCACCCTATTTTATTATTACTAATTTTAGAACCAGTAAAACAAATAGAGAGAAATAATGATTGTAAGTGTTCATTCTTAACCAGAGACAAACTGTTGATTAAAGCCGCCATTGTGTGTGTGTGTGTGTGTGTGTGTGTGTGTGTGTGTGTGTCCGTTCACATAAAAGGCTGAAATGGAAAGTATTTTATTGTGTTCCTGGCTAGATGGATGTACTAATAATCCAGGTCAGTGCACATGTCCCCAGTCTGCAGCTCTTAGGTGTGCTGTGATATTTAGGATTGCTATTTTGAAAGATGGGGGAAGAAGTCTGTCCTTGCATATACAGAAGTACAGTTCCAAGCAACTACATAACAATTACCTACTTCCATTATCATTCTCTATAAAAGAATAAGAGATCAGTTGTAGAAAAATTACCTACATGCATGATATAAGGGGAGAAATGACTGAGTATCATTAATATTACTAAGTACTTAGACAATTCTAGTGTCATGAAATTACAGACATTTAGTAAAAGTTTAGCATCTAAAATCAACACTGCCCACATAATAGACACACAGTATACTTTTTATGATTATGCATTTTTGTAAATTGTTACCTGTATATTTTCTATGAAGCATTACTGAATATATCAACCCAAGAGATTCTATATTATTTGAGAGGGAGTTGGGAGGCAGAGCGGGAATTTGTGATATTCTACATTAGATCTCATGCCAATATCTTCTTACTATTCTTACCACAGATGGTTTTTTCCTAACCATCTTTTAGTGTCCTTATGGCCTGTCATCTCCTATTCCTCTTCTTCACCTGTGCTAGTTCTATATCTCAGGCAAAGAGTGGCATCTGTTTGTTGTCCAGGAAATAGATAATATTGAAGAAACATTCAATAAATATGTGTACAGAATAATTGAAAAATACACTAATGAATTAAATGTTGTCTTTGTGAAATTATTGTCTTAAAAATAAAATTGGAACAAATAAATTTGGGAAAAAATGGAGAAGAGTCACTTTCAAACTGTTAAGATGCTCTTAAAAAGATTCCATGACAACTCAGTGCTGTCATTACTTTTTTTTTATCTTGCTCTGTAGTGAGCAAGGGTACCTATTTTTCTTTTCTTCTTTTAAAGATATTTAAAAAGCAGTGTTCCAGTTCCATAGCCAGCATCTTCACACCATTCAAAAGACATACAGGCAATCATAACTCCAAGAAGGAAGGAGTGGGTTAGTTCTCACTTAAGTAAAGTTTACTGAAAAGCCAACAGATCAGTGTTATTATGTGTAGATCAATGATGCATAGTTCTGAAAGGTTTTACACAAGCAGCAGTATTAGGATGTAGCTCTAAGGAGCAGGTAGGTCAGAAAAAACATAAATGCAATGCCCCACATGTGCACCTCCCTTTGAGTCCATAAAGAATCTGACCAAATTGTCTGAAGGAAAACCATTCTTGCCACAGGGGCAGTTGAAGTGCTTCCATTTCTGCTGACTACATTTCAGCCTTTTGTATGTCAGCCAAGATTTTCTGCTAGTCAAAGTCACAAAAATTCTGGTCGATATCTTTTATGAGGAATGACAAATGTAAAAAGATAAACTCTACTATGTCAGATAAACTATATGGGCTTTTACTGGATCCCAAGCAAAGATTTAACAATATGTAGTCAATTTCAAAGTCTTCTGCTAATTCAAAGAAACAAAAGACTCGCACTAAAAAGATTCCTACCAGTCTGGAGCTTGGTATGTTCAGGCCACAGAAATCTTAAGAGCTATCCTTTTTAGATTTAAACAGTGTTTATACAAGTTTCTGGTGACTTGACAGATAAATGGGAACCATGTCAAAGCACTGCTCAGAAAAGATCAATGTTGAATAATCAACCTGTGCCTGAATGCTTTTGGAGCTTTTACTATCTTGACTCTCCAAAGACCCTCACTTTTTGGAAAGGGAACTTCATTTAACGATATAGTTCCAGGAATAAATTGTTTTGGATCTCACTGAACAATAAAAAGATCCACTTTCCATTTTACCTAGGTATGTTTTAAGCTCTCTCTGAGTTAGGAAATTCATGTAGTAAAAAATTGAATGAGAACCTATTTATTTTAGACCATTAAGAAATTCCTCACCCATGCTAGCATAGCTAAGTATTTCTGCATATGTCTCTACTGAGGTTCTTATCATCCCTTAAAATCTAAAGGACTAAAGGACTGATCTAAAATCTAAAGGACTGAGTCAAGTGTTTTCCTCTTTTCCTTTTCATTCTTTTTCCTTTCTTCATCTTCTTCCAATTGTGAATTTAGAATTTCAATATTTCTGCTACAATAAATTTATAATTACTCATCATTGCATTGCATTATCTCACCAACCTCATTTTTAAATAATTTCCATTGGGAAAATTTCACACAGAAAAAAGCCAACAAAGAAAATTATGAAAGGGTCGGTAGTATGCATAGAATTATTCTAGTCACAAGTATCTCACTAACTTCCTTTGTGACCTTCACTCAGGCATTCCTCTACCCAGTCTGATTATGTCTAAAACACAACAAAATATCTCATTCACTGACATAAGCTCAGAATAAATAATAAGTATATTATTTTATACCTCAAAGCAACAAATTTCCCTTTTCATTAAATGTAACCTTAAAATATCAGTATTTAAAAACAATTATCTTTATCCTATGTGGCATGTACAAGGCAAGATGGCATATATAGCATCAAGCAAATAAAGTGTGCATAGATACTCCCAAGCACTAAAGTAAATCTCAAGATTTTTGTATACATATAACATGCCTGTGCTCAAGAAAATAGTGAAACAAAAATGACTCTATACAAGTGTCCTTAATAATAAGGGGAAAGGAATATATGATATATAATTAAAGTTTAAATTTAACATTTTTCTAATTTTTTTATGCTTCAACAGCTTTCAAAGAAAAAATTCAGGGGCTACATAACTTGAAGAGTAGATCACATCAAAAGTATTGAGGATTAAGTTAGCAACGTGATTCATTTTACGAACTTCCCTCAGCCTTCTAATACTCTTCTTCAAAAATGATGCAAACTATATGAGACTGCATGTGTTAAATTGCACCATTATAATCTTAGAGGAAAGATTTTCTATTATTCAGGCAAGGAATGATCTTTGCTGAACCATGACAGATTCACAACCAGCTGATCTAGAATTCTTGGTGTTGAACACAAACCAGGCGAAACCTTTCACGATGAAATACTTACAAAGAACTTTGCTGGAGTAATAGCGTGGGTCCAAAATAATGTGAATCTTGGAGAGACAAGAAAGATCTTGTAGTTATTTGTGTGGTTCTTCTAGTAAAGTCATTTTAATTATATAAAGCTAACCACACAGAAGCCATTTGAATTCATAATCAAGATGATTTTTTTTAATTTGTAACTAAAATATTTAACTTTAGTTCCAAGAATTGAATTGATTTCTCTATCAACAATGCATGTTCTCCTTCTCTATATAAAGAAGGTTGTCAAAAAGTTGTCAATAGTTTAGGCACAGGCAATGGATCACAAATAATTAGCTTAACATTTCTTACAAAATATCTACTTATTTTATTCTTTTCTCTGTGTAGCATATATTGCTACATTCTCCTCCAAAGCTTTTCCTTTTTTTAGCATGAGAAATTTATTTAACCATGTTTCTCTTTCCCAAATAATATAACTCATAAATCCTAATCTTTCCCTTTATAATTGTTTCTCCAGTAATGTCAAGTTACAATTCAACATCAGCAAAAACAATGGCTAAATCAAAGAATTTTAGAAAAGTCATGTATTTACTAATGTAGACAAATCAATTGCCAAAACAATGATTCATAAACAGGAAATAAAATAAAACAGATTGCTTTTCAAAGAGATATTGGAGTCAGGAAACAATTCATGCTTAGAACTGAGATATTAGTCACAGCATTGTGACCTATCACCTTAGGTGATAAAATACACAAGTCAGAATTGACAATACATACTCATGGCTGATCATGGCTGCTGGTTATTGATCAAAGGAGAAAAAAGTACTTTGCAGGAAAAACATTGCTCTGAATTACAAACATCCATTCTCCTGAGACTCAGCAACTCTTTGGGTTTCTCCCTCTGGAGAAAGAAGCAAGAAGTGAGTTCAGCCAGTATTTAATATCAAGTGAATGTGGTGTTTAATCAATAGTCTTCTGCTTTGTTCCTCGATGTGGAAAGCAGTGTCTATTCATTCAGCAAAGGTTAATGCCAAGGGTCAAGTGATTTCACACTCTCGGTAGGGTCCACAACATTTCCTAGCTCAGATGCCTTAGACAATGATGACTCAGTTGGACTGATTTATTGCCACTCTAAAGCCCTGCTTAATACTAAAGTGCTCTCTTAGGATAATACCTCAGAAAATAGCACTGGTAAAAGAGGAGACAATAATTACCTACATTTTGAGGTAATGTCTTCATTTCTAACATCCTATAAAGATGTAAGGTCCATTTACAATGACCTGCTTCTTGTATTAGCAGCCATTTAAATAAGATCTTATCAACATTTTCTAAGAAATGCACCACAGAAGAAATTCAGTAACCCTGTGATACAAATGTAAAACTAAGATGTGATTTAATACATATTTTGAATAATTTTTAAATATTTACTTATTGAAATATTTTAATATCAAATAAAAAAGAAAAAAATTGTAGAGAGGAAAAATACAACTTACAACAGTTTGCAATATGATTTCCTTCTCTTTGACCAATTCTAGCACAAGACAGGCACGCTTGCACAGATATGCCTAAATATTCTTTCTAACTGTGGTTCACTTAAAGCACCATTAGTTGCGGTCATTGTTTTAAACCAGAACATATTTGACTATGTCAGGGGTCCAGTCTTTAACATGCTAGCATCCATAATTATTATTCAGCAATGTCACATTCCAGATGTGTTTTATATAATGAAAGAAGTTCAAATGTCACCAGGAAAACAGTGTGAGAAGAATTAATTGGAAAGCTTATTATGGAAAAGTCATTTAGAATCCAGCCTTACTAATATATCTGTGGATGATGAAAACAATAATCAATTAGAAAAATAAAATAAATTCTGCAAATTTATCTAATGACATCCTATCATTACAACTGGAGGGTTCTTGAAACAGTGTATTACAATTAATTCTAAATGATACAGATGTAAATCATTCTAATATAAATTTCCTGTCTTTTGCTTCCTCCTTTTTAATATTCAGAAATATTAACTACTATGCTCAAAGCAATGGTTAGTTCAGAAATCTTACTGCAAACAATTTTAAACAAACTTTTAAATAATTATATTTAAATATATGTACAATGTTGTATGTAGATTAAAATTTTTAGTATTTTTATAATCCAAGATAAATTTTTGCTTTTAAATTTTCAGTGACACAGTCTGTCTTAAAAATAAACAAAATGGATAACAATCAGTAATTTTGATGTGAACAATTCCTTTGTGTAGCAATAACATATGATGTCTTAAATTTACCTTTTAATCTTCTCTTCAAAGGACTATAGCTTTTCTGAATTCTTTCCCAAGAGGAATGATTTTATAGGCTATATAGTTCAAGATCTACAACAGAAAAAAAGAAGAAATATAATTAATAACATTTTTTAAATAAGACAAGAAGAACAATTAAACAAACCAAATACATTGACTAATAACAAAAACAGCAGTAGTGGTCTTAACACCTTAAAGATAAAACTCTAATGATAGATAAGATTGGACGTTTTAAGAATCTTCCAAAAAGTGTTTTTCACAATAACTTTGTCCATCCACTGTCCGTAAGATATTTACTGAGAAATGTAATTCAGTTACTTCAAACACAGATAAAACAAGTAGCCTAAAATGAAAGTATGTGCATGTCTAATTTCACACTCCGAAACCTACTAAGTAAATTATAATTGATGTGATCATTTTGGATCATTGTTTGTGAACTCTAAGTTTTGGAATTGTTTAACATATACATAATGGCCAGAATAAAATGTACTACATTGTTATTTTGCCTGTAGTCATAATAAGGCATAAAATAAAAGTAATTGTTCAATTTCAGTATGACAGAAAAAATGTTTTATTTTAATGGTAATTATTTCTTCAAATCCTGACAAAGTATAAAAAGACAATGTATGTGGTCATTGTTTTTTGTACTCTTTTATGTGTTTGTATGTGTAGGGTGAAAAAGATATGTAGGAATTTCTGTTAATGCGGCTCTTATCTTAGAAATTTAAATACTATTCAGAATTTTTTAAAAAATTAATGTCTCCTTTCAGCCTTGCATGCTCATCAGCTGTAATTCAAAACCCTTTGATGCTAATTTCAGTGCCTTATATGGAAATTATCTTGAGTACTGTAATCTCAATAGAAACATCACGTAGGTCAAGGCAGCAAGTTTAATAGACTGATTTTTTTGGATAATTATTGTGGAACATGACTGTAACTAACTCCCTTCAGTATATCTAATTTGAAAATGCCTAAATAAAAAAATAAAAGAGAACCATATTTTCCTCCATATTTTTTATGAAACTTTTATTCAGGGGTTCAAACTATTACTGTAATGAAGTTGCCAAATAATCATATAAAATGAATTTTCTGTAACAATGACTATTAAAGGGTTATAGGATGATAATAAAGTATAATTTTACTCAGTACAAAGATAACGTAGGCTCATTTGAGAACATTTGGATAAATAAAAAGAAAATTAAAGGATCTATAATTTTATCATCTATTTACCCATGCATCTAGTCTTTTGTGTAAGTGTATACACACAAATTCATACTATAAATGCATATGTAGGTATGGGTTTATATAAGATATCTATTAACATACAACAGTTCCTAGCAGGATCAGTTATGCATACCAATTTGGAACTTAGTGTTTTAATTAGCATTATACTATGAATCCTTTTGTGTAGCTATCTATAATTTTGTGTATCATATTATGATTACATCAAATTTACATTTATCAGTATACCTTCATAATTTGTTTAGTTATTTTCTGCTCTCTAAGGCATCAAAATCATTTTCCTTTTATAAATAATGCTGTGGTAAATATATTTTCAACAGTTTATTTAGGAATTATATCCTAGAAAAAGAATCAAAAGCTAAAAAGGCATAAAAAATTGGACAGGGTGGAAGAATAATTTCTCAAAATGCACAAATTTCTTTGCTAACTTCAGAAAGCAAGTACAGAATAGAAATAGGGTCTCTTTTATCATTTTAATCACAGAATTTTCCCAAAACTGCCATACTCTATACACAGGCTTTGTTCTTTCTTCTACTCTTCATGGTCAAAATGTTTCCACTCAGTTTTTGTTCAAATAGCTATGTTTAGTGGATAATTCTGGATGCTACCTTCCTTTTTCTGCTTCAACAGTTTTAGAAGTTGAGTACAGTATACCAAATATATATTCTACAATGGTTTAAACCCTTCATTTTGTAACAAATTATAAGATACAGCTTAATGCTAGTACATGAAATTACTTAATATTTGGCTGTACAATATATAGAAATAAAATGAATTATGTACCAAAACATAAATCTTATTTAGATGAATTAAAGTCAACTTGGATAAGGAATTAGATCTAAAAACTCTTTATGTCCAAATCCCAATATAAATAAAATCCTAATTGAGGATTTTGTTTGGTTCTGTTTTCTTTCCCAGCAGTGTTTCAGTATAGAATTAAAGAATTTAAGTGCTTGTATATGTCTTTTCCTTGTTCATCAAATTCTTAAATTCAAAATTCACTTTAAATGTTTTTATTATTTATATGTATCTTACTAAACTTGTTCTTTACCCCAAAGACATTTGTTTTAAAAGAAAGCAAGAACTCAGACTGGAGGTGTGACTCAAGCAGCAGAGCACCTAGCCCTGAGTGAAATCCCAGTCCTACCAAAAATAAATAAATAAATATGAATTCACATATTCTTACATTAGCTTTTGTTTCAGATTACTACTCATGAAAACTTTAATTTAGAATTTTTAATATCAATAAATAGTGTGTATTAAAAGTTCCCAGAGATTAAATTTAACAGAACTCACTGTGAAATAAATTTTACTTATGTTCCAACATACAGTTGATTCATAAGCTTGATTTCCATTCATTTAAGTCAATAATTATCCAAATATACCAAAAGAGACCACAACATTAACCTATGGGAAGAAAATAAATTTATAACTCTTTTCTTTGAGTTGGTGATAGAAACTAGATATGTCATTCACACGATTAAGTAAAACACATTGTTGAGGTTTAGACGGTCACAGGCTTTTAACAGTTAATTAAAAATACAAAATAAGAAGTATGAAAAGGCCCCACCTCCTAATGCTATCACATTGAATATTGGGTTTTTATAGGTTAATAAAAATAAAAACATGTAATAGCATATTTTAAATTTTGGTCTATATATTTGGAAATGTGGAAAATGATTTTGTAATGTTAAATAACTAAAATTATTGAGAAAAAATTAAGATAATTGCAAAGACCTATTTGAAAAATGTTATAATAGACTGGTCCAAATATTGGTCTTATATATAACCTCAAAATCACAAATTAGGACATTCCACCAAGCTTTTTAAGTGCAGCAAAAAATGTTTATGAATACACATTTTAAGTACTCCCTTTCGATTTGTAAAAAAAAAAAAAAAGAAACTAAAAATAGAATGAGCATATGTTCTGGCCATTCTACTATTGGCTGTATACCCAAAGGAGATGAAATTCTTATATAAAAATATATTTTCACTTCCATGTTTATTGCAACATTTTTCATAATAACCAAAATATGGAACTAATGCAGGCAAACTTCAATGTTACTTATATAATAGAATTACTTATATTGTAGAATACTACACTGCCATAAATAAGAATGAAATACTGTTATTTGCAGCAGCATGGATGGAACTGGAGAACATCATGTTGAGTGAAACCAGTCAGACACAGAAGGATAAATATGACATGTCCTCATTCATTTACAGAAACCAATAAGTCCACATTGTAGAAGTATGGAATGGAGGAGTAGACACTAGATGTGGGAGAAGTAAAGGAGGAGAGGGACAGGAAGAAATTAAGAGGTATATTTAAGGACTGGAAATGGTGCTTGGAGAGAGAGTTTACTGGATGGATGAATATGATAAGTGCATGATGCACACGTGTGGAAATATCACAGTGAATCCCATTAATAGTGTTAATAAAAATCTAAATAATACAGTCTCCTTTACCTTAGCTTACTTTTCAGATATTGTATTTAAGAGGAAAACTTACACATTTTTAATCCTTGTATATTTGTGTTAGGTAAACTCAAAATATGAAAGTTTAAAATTAATTAAGACATAGAGATGTCAGAAAAATATGTATAAGGTTTTCTGTTTTATGTAGATTTGGAAATGTGTTTTCCCCGATCAAAAACTTATCATTTATAATGATTATACAAATCAGAAAAGCAAAATTATGTGGAGGAGCAGGGGCAGAGGGGAGAAATGGCCCAAACAATGTATGCACATGAGATTAAATGAATAAAAAAAACAAATAAACAATACCCAAATGTTAGCAGTGTAATATAACGAAAGTTTATTTCTAGCTCATGCTACCTGGTCAACATTGAATACTAATTGTGGAGACCCAGGAACACAGGCTGGTATTCTCAGTACCCTTTGGTTTCATGATTAGCCTGCCAAAGGGAAGAATGACAACTTCCTCTTACCACTCTTTGCCAAGTTATATCCTATCAACTCAAATTCAAAGTGACAAAGAAAAACTGAAAATACTGGTGATTAGAATTAATTCTACTACAAAAACTAAACAAGTTTAGTAGGTGGCAAAAATATATTTTGTTAGATTAAAAAACTACATGGTAAAACTAGAGCAATGGTAGACATTTCTCAATGTATTCGTAATTTATTGAACTACTGGCTTATTACTGGCCCCTCTTAAGTACTGGAGAGTTAATGGTTGAGTGAATGAATGACGTCATTAGTAAGTAAATAAGCACAAACTTCTCACTAAAAAAAAAGACAATGGCAAGACTGGGGACATAGCTCGGTGACAAAGCACTTGCCCAGCCTTCACCAGATACCACAGGAAACCAATTGAAGACAATGACACCATGAAGTTAATCCTATCACTGTATGAAAAATTGCCAAGGCAAGAAACTTAATGAAAGATAAAAATTATGTAATTTTATACTACAATAAGTTACTTGTTTACATTATGCAGACTGAACCTAGAGAAATGAAGTATTCCCTCAATTTTCTTTTTTTTTTTTTAGAGTAATTATCCATTCAACTAAACAAGTTTTCCTTCAGTACCACCCAGGTGTGCCACACCATTCTTGATTCTGCAGAGAAACTGAAAAATAAAATGTACCATAGCATAGTTAGACTTACGGACCTTATTTCAGGGTAGAAACCTCTCATTGCAATACAGAGTAGGTGAGATAAGTACAATAACAAAAATCTAAACTGGACCAAATACATGAGTATTTTGTGCCAAAGATATTTTATTTTGGCAGTTGTTCACAACAAAATGTTTACCTTGTCTCAGTCTGCTTGAGCTATAATAACACAATATATGAGATAATTTATAAACAATAGAAATCTATTTATTGCTTACAGTTCTGGTGGCTGGGAAGTCTAAAATCAAGGCACCAGCAGATTGAGAGTATAATGAAGGCTTGCCTTCTGTTTTTAAAAGGGCATCTACTGTTGCATTTTTATATGGCTGAAAGGGGGAAAGGCTGCTCACTTCAGCCTCTTTTAAAATGGCATTTAAGTAGATGCCCAAAGGCCCTATCTCTTAATATCATCATATTGAATATGAGGTTCCCACATGTGAATTTGAGGAAAAATCAACATTCAGACCATAGCAACACATTTTAGTGAAAACACTGTACCCTAAATATTTCTTCTAATTATAAAAGCAAAAACAATCCTAGGTGTTAAATTTTTAACAAAAATGTAGCCTTAACATCATTCCTCATTTAAACCTGTGAAAAGTTTTCATGACTTATAAGGAAAATATAGGAAATACTTTCCTAGCCTTATGATTATGCTCATTGGTGTTTTGAGAACCTTCAAAGCACATTTTCATATACATAATTAACTTCATTGACATTTGACAATTTATGTAGGGACAAATTTCTCTAATTTAAATGTAATTGACACTGGCAAATACAATAATTTCTCCATGTGATAAAGCTGTTCGAATAAGTTACCCTGTTCTTGAAGTGGTATTGCACTCAAATTTCTAGTTTTCCTAACCTTATTAACTAAAAAACAAAGGCATTTAATGTGATTTATGCATGTAAGCTGTGATGACACTCTAAAGAGAACTCTCATACCCATGAACAACAGCTCATGAAACAGTGTGAATCATCCTCAAACATTTCAAGGATAAAAACATTAGGGGCTGTTTCCAACATCTAGCTTTTGGTTTTTGTTTGTTCAATTTTGATTTTTTTGTTTTTTTTATGGGACGGGGGTTTGAACTCTGGACTTCCCACTTGCAAAGCAGGCACTCTCCAAGCCAACATTCACCACTCTGAATGTCTCAGGCCACTGGTAAAATGATGTGCCTTTTTACATATGTTGGCAAGGTAGCTGAGATCTCATTCTGTATATTTCATAAGACTTTTTCCAACTTTAAAATTCCAAGATACTATGCAGAACACTACATAGAGAAAGTTATTGTCTACCTTAGGCAATTTCAAGAAAGGATTATATGTAGAAAAAAAGTAAAAACAGAATGCTGCAAACACAATACAATTTTTAATATTGGAAGAGGGAGACTAAACCATACAAAGATAATATGAGAACTTATTTCTGAGCCCATGCTAAAACTACTGGCTTTAATCCATACATAGGTTTGAATCAGGTTCAAATTCAGTAATGAAGCTATTATTGATTCTGTGGAACATGACCTAGAATCTCAGCAAATACTGAACAAACTTTGGAGCTCTTAAACTCTGAATGTATGTACCTAGAAATCTCAATTTAGCAACCAGACATACATTAAACAGCATTAATAGCCAGGCACTTAATGGATCAATTCCCACTGTTTGTATAATGTGGAAATAAAAAAGGCTTATTAAATGACAAGCTTTCCTTGGTTTGTGCTAATTAATTATACACTGTGTCTGACTGTTAATTTAGTGGGAAAATGCAGCCCCAAACCATGGTTTTTGCTTGAACTTTGCCTCACCATCACCCAGTTCAGCACAGAGTGCTGCTGCAGCCCGCCTCTGAACGACACCAGTATTAAATTAGAGCACAAGGCCATCAATTTAATAAGTGCTGTAGCAGGTAATTTGAATAAGGATGTATTAGTATTCTACCAGTGCACAACTAAAAGCAGCTGACCTTTCAGACCAAAGAAGATCCTTGAACACATCCAGCTGAACCTGAGAACACAGTAATAATCTGACAGTGTTAAGAGTGCCAAGAGAGACGTTTATGATCCTGGAGCCATTACTATACATCAGGCTTTCTATAGTATTATGTGGACAGTTTATATATCTCTGCCTCTCATTTTGTTCTCAGTCCTTACTGTGAAAAAAAATAAATAAGAATAAAGCTTTTTTTTAATTGTATTTTCAGTGACAGGTTTTGAAACTCTTATATTGTTTTGATATGTACAAAGAACACAAAAATAATTGATGTACATCAAAATTAGATGTGATGATCCTCATAAGAAATCATGAATTTCCAAAATGATAAGGTAAACAACATCAAAGAAATGTTTGAATGCATGAGAGAAAAGATTTTTAAAATGCAGTGAAGTAATTAAGAAACATACCATGTTATGGTAGAAAAAGAGCTTGGACCCAGCAGTGAAAATAGAACTGGTTTGGAATTCCAGCTCTGCCACTGCTCTCCCTTAAACCTGCAGGAATCAAATTCATTGAATTCAGTTCAACAGACATTTATCGAGTTCCATCATGTACAGTGCTATAAGCCCTAAGGTTATAAAGATGAAAAAGATTTGATCCCTGTTTTCAAGGAGATCAAAATCTAGCAATGGTGACAGAAACATACACTATTAATCACAATACAGAGTGAGAAGTGCTTTCAAGCACAGAGAATAGTGATCAATTCTGCCTGGAGGTTTCCAGGAAAGGTTCTCAGACATGGCAATAGCTGAACTGGGTGTTGTGAGCAGTTCCCCAGCAGAGAAGATGGAATGCCATCTGATAGGAAGCATTAATCAAATGGGAAACTATCGTATTGAGGGATGAAGATACACTGGGCTAGGTAATAAATACAGCGGATGTATTTTCAGTTGAAAGGTATGTGAAATATAATTATGTGACTCTGTGTGCTTGAAAATATTTTCTGTGTTAACAATAATAGAATATATTAGTGAATCTAAGAACAAAATGTCTCAATTCATAAAATTAAGACCATTGCTTACAAGAAGCAGTAAGAGCATTTATTTCCTTGGTCTCACAAGTACAAGATGAGCCAAAAAAAGCCACACTTAGGATTCTACCAATGGAGGGAAATACGCAACCAAGCTTAGAGAATGCAATCACCATGCCTTGGTTCTGGCCTTCTCCTGCCCAGGCTGACTGCTATGCCACAGTTTTTCTGCTACTTAGGTAACATATCAGAAAGAAAAGTATTAAGAAATACATGATCACAAACTTTTAATCTACTTTTTTCTCAGTTTGTAAATTTTGGCATGTTACCTGTTGTTACTTATAAAATATTTGTTTTGCAGTTCATAGCCAGCACTGATAATTAAACAGTATGAACAAGCCCTGCCTTACTAAATTTTTCTAGCTGTATCTGTTCTTATTACTTATTATCCATGCCTTACAGAATATTGAATATTTTGAGTTTCACCTACAGTAGCTGTGGTCCCAGCAGGAAACAGTGACATACTCAAATGGGGGAGTTGAAGGAAGGAACTATTTGGAAATGACAAGTCAGAGAGAAAGAGAAACCGTAAGTACAGTGCAGTGTTTGGAGGTAGTAATAATGAGGTCGCAATTGCCCCTTAGGCTGAAAAGGCAAGGAGAGAAGCCATAGCAGGGTGAAAAAGCCAGTGTGTTGGCAACCTGGCAGGACAAATCTTGATGAGTAAATGCTCTGACCTCACTGATTTTCACACTGATCTTTTGCCTGTGTCTCTCATTGGCCATGCCCAGTCAGAAGCTAACAGGCAAGGAAGTTCATTGATGCAGGATAACAGGTTACCTGTGCCTCAGAGCACAAAGCAGAGAGGAAAAGGGTGGAGAATTGCTCTAGAAGGGCAGAGGAAAATTATCCAGCACATCACTTCACTGAATATGACTGGGTTATGCCAGCATTTTGAAATTCACAATGAAGAATTTTTCCCAAGTCCCAACCAATCTCATTCGTGTCCAGGTTCCAGATAGTTATTGTTTCAGGAATCCCATTTTTTTTTAACCTGGTCTTTGTGTGGAAATAGCCCATTGTCAAGTTTTCTGAAAATCTGAGTTGCCTATTAAAGCATGCTATCCATCTCAGCTAATGTAAATTACAGCTAAAGTTGAAAGTAGTTTTGTACCAATAATTGTTGATAAATCCATTGTCTTTTCAGTTAACTTTTGAAAATTGCCTCCTTTTTGACGCAAAGATAAACCAAAAGAAATATTATTAATGAGGGCGTTTTTTGTAAATGCCACAATGTACCCCTACCCAGCACAACAATAAAAAAAAATAAAAATAGAAGTGATGAAGGCCTGGACAAGGATAGTCATCAGATGGTGATGAGGAGATGACATTGCACACAATTGGACATCAGGACAGTCAAAATTGGAAGATGTGGTAGGAAGCATCAATAACTTGCTTAAGTGAGGATGGTTGCATGAAAATTCAGTCAACCAAGATCAAGATTAAAGGGAAGTATGTAAGTTTTATATGCTGCAGGAACTAGTCAAGAGAAATTTTTAAAAATCAGAGAATAGGAAGGCAGAACAGGTCCTGTAGGGGACGTAGGAGTTGGTACCAATGGGAGAGGCGACAAAGTGGGGAAAGGGTGTGGTAGGCAGAATATAGTGCAAATACTGTGTACATATGTATGTAAATGGAAAAACGCTACCTGTTGAAACTCTTCCAGGAAGGGGGGAGGAGAGATAAAGGAGATTGATGGAGGCGGTAAATTCAAGTATGATATATTTGATACATTGTAAGAATGTTTGTAAATGCTACAATGTATCCCCACAGAGAACAACAATAAAAAAATTTAAAAAGAGAAACTTTTATTTTGCCAAGCTTATTCTTTTCCTTATTTACTAAAAAGCAACAATAAGAAAACAAGTTTTCAGTGGTATATTTTAGCAGAACTCCAAGAACTAAGCAAGTAATATTGAGGCACTTCTCAAGGAAACTCTACATCTGTTTAATGGTGTAGGACAAGAATTAATCCACCTGTAGGCAGTGACTTGGATACCTTTTGCAACATTATAAATATGAGGAATCAGAGATCAGACATCAGGACAACTTATTAGGATGCTACTGTCACTCTTAGATATAAGGTGAAGGAAGAAAAATAATCCCAATCAATACATTAGTGAGACTTGCTTATTTTTAATAAGATGCAAAGAAATGAAACACAGAACAAAACGTAGTTGAAATTGCATAGATAACAAGTATTTTCATTGTATTATTCATTTATTTTAAGCCTATCTTGATAGCACTCGACATATCATCAAAGTACTTAATTATCGGCAAGAGAAACCAACTCTGGCTAATCAAAGCAGAAAATGAAATTACTAACATGAATGTCCAAGAATAGGACATGAAACAGAGAACTCCACAGAAGCCAACAAGATAGAACATCAGGACAGCTGAGAAAGAATAGTACAGGTGATTCAGTGGGTTACAACTGGCAATAAGCCCATAGGGCAGGAGCCACAAGAGCCATTGAGATCATCCCTGCACTTTAAGAAGTAAAAACTTGAAAAAGAATTGACATCCTAATAAATCGGATTACCTATCAGATCACAGTTGCACTTATACCATGGGTGTGTTGTAAAGGGAAGAAGCTCAATGAGCTACAATCCAGGAAGTGATAAGCCTTCCTTAGCTGCTGACATCTTTGTTGGAGAAATAGAGGTAAGAATAAGCCACCTTACACTCAGGTAAGCTGGAAATAGCTGAAATTTTAACTACTTTTTAAACATTAATTAGGGAACAGCATGAGACTTTAGAATCCTTAGCAAGGTTGAACAAAAAGAGATTCCACAGCTCTTTGCTGCCTCTTCTACTAGCCTTCCTCAAATGATCATGAGGACTATTAGGGGAAGAGCAGAAAACATGAGGGACCCACTTCACTGTGAGGTACAGGTGTGCAGAACCTATGGAGGCTGGGGGCAGGGCAAGAAGGAGAGCTAGAGAAATGCCACAAGTTCTCTGGGCCCTACATTGACCAATATTATAATTGGAGAGCTAATATTCTAGATCTCAGTGACATTAAAAGGACAAAAATGTGACTTGGATGAACTGTATAAATTCTTTGACAGAAAACATATAAATTGACATAAGAAAGAGAAAATCTGAATAGCACTACATAAATTAGACAAAATTAATTAATAATTCAAAACTGTCCTATAGTACTGCTATTCCTGACCATAATAGAAGGCAAGTGATATTCCTCACCTCAAAAGAGCAGGTGGAAATATTCTCACAAGGTGGACAAGGCTGTGAATTACTCATGCTCCCACCAGCCAAAGTTAATTTAGGGTGCATTAAGTAGAATTCTCAGAAGGGTACCTCCTAGAAGTGGAGTTAAATCAGCTCTCCACTGAACTGTGACCTGGACCCTCACTAACAAAACACAAAAGGAACCCTTAGCCAGATGTGGTATCACACACTGTAATTCCAGCACTCAGGAGGCTGAGTGCTCATGATTTTGAGGCCAGCCAGGCCTCTGTAGATAGACACTTTGTCCAACAAAAAAACAACAACAAAAAGGGGTGAACTTGTTCAAAGTACCCTGTATACATCTGTGGCATTATTATAATGAAATCCCCTTCTACTCTTAAATGCATGCTAATAAAAAATAAATGCCTCAAGAAATTGAACTGATCCCAAAGAATATGATTGAATACCAGGAAAAATGTAACCAAATTATGCATCTTGCAACATAAAATTCACAATGTCTGGCATCCAGTCAAAAATTATATACAGTTATATACCATATGAAAAGATTGGGAGGGGATGAATTCAACTATGATAAATTGTAAGAACTTCTGTAAATGTCACAATGCACTCCCAGTCCAACAATAATATAATAATTTTTAAAGGAAAAAATTAGATAAAAACACAATTTTTTTTAAAAATTGGGAAAAAATGACTCACAATCAGGAAACAGCCAATAAAAGCAGATCCAAAACTAACTTCAAAACAAAATAAAATGGGACCATTAGAGATAAAAATTATAGTGTCTGAACTAAATATATATGGATATATACATTCATATATGTTAGATGAGATTAATAACAAATTATACACTGCAGAAGAAAAAAACAGTGGCCTTGAAAGCATAGCACTAGAAACTACCACATATAAAGTTTACAAAGGAAAAAGAAGAAAATGAACAGATTCCAGTGACTATGCAACAATATCAAGTGGCCTAATAAACTTATAATCACAGTATCACAGAGGGTGAATAAAAAGAGAGAAATATATTTAAAGAAAGAGTACCCACACATTTCCTAATTTGATGAAAACTATCTAAGGAGAGGTCTAAGAACTTCAATGAACTCCAAGAAAATGAACATAAAGAGCTATATAACAAGGCATAATCAAATTGCTATTTTAAAAAGCCATGATACAAGGTGATCTTAAAGCACTTGGTATATTATGTGCTGAATAACAAAGATAAGAATTAAAAACCATTCTCAGAGCTATTCAAGTGAAATGAAAATAGAGTATCATCTTTAAAATGTTGAAAGAAAACTGTCAAGCTAGAAATCTATATACAGTGACACTGTTCAAAAACGAGGATAGAAATAAGGGCTTAAACAAACAAAAGTTGAGAGAATTCATTGCCATTAGCCTGTATCATACAAATTCTTAAAGATGTTCTTCAGACAGTGGAAAATGAGATTAGATGGAAATTTGAAAGCAGAAAATAATGAAGAGCATCAGATAGGTAAACTGATGGACAAATATGGGACATTTATTTAATGTCTTTCAAAAAATTCATTTTTTGGTAGTGCTGGGAATCAACTAGAGGCCTCACACAGGCTAGTCAACTGTTCCACCACTGAGCTACATTCCTGATCCTAAAATAATATACTCTTTAAATAATATAAGGATAATGTAAGGACTCTGTGGGGTGTTATGGTTTGGATAAGTGTCTCCCCCAAAGATCTGTGTGTTAAGAAATTGGTCCCCAGCCTATGGCACTTTAAGACATGCACCTACTAGGAGGTCTTTAGGTTATTGGGAGTGTGCTGCTGAAGAGAATTGTGGGATCCCAGTCTCTTCCTCTTTCTCTCTTTTGCTTCCTGGAAGTGAGATGAGCGGGTTTTGTTCTACCATATGTTCCCTCTACCATGTGCTGCATCACCACAGGACTCAAGGAAACAGGGCAGACAAATCATGGACCAAACCTCAGCAACTAAAATAAATGTTTTCTCTTTTCTCTTTACAAGTTGGTTACCTCAGTATTTCTTATAGTAACAGAAAGGCAACATATAAGGTTGAAATATAGGTTAGAATAAAATATATATGACAAAAATTGCACAGAGGATAAAAAAAATTAAAGGATTATCTGTAAAGTTCTTACACCATACATGAAGACGTATAAAATTATTTGAAGAGTATGCTATGTTAAACCCTAGAGCAGTCACTAAAATGAAACAAAACACAATATACAGCTTATAATCTAAAAACAGATAAAGTAATAATAAAAAATATTCAATTAAGAAAGCAGAAAAAAGAAAAACAAAATAAATAAATGGCCTTTAGAATGATCACAAAAAAACCTCAAGATTAGTCATAGACGTAAATGTAAAGCAGAAAACTGTAAAACTATTGTAAGATAACAGGAGAAAATTAGACAACCTTAGCTAGGGTAATGACTTTTTAGATTCCTACCAAAGGCATGATCCATGAAAGAAATAAAATAAAAAACTAGACTTCATTAAAAGTAAAATATCTTCTGCCAAAAAAAATACTATCAAGAGAAAAAGCAAGCAAGCCACAGATTCAGAGAAAAAATTTGAAAACGATATATACGATAAACAAAAGCCAACTAAAATATTCAAATGACTCTTAAAACTCAACAATAGGAAAATGAACAGTTCAACTAAAAATGGACAGAAGCTCTGAATGGACAACTCACAAGAGAAGATATATACAAAGAAAATAACTGAAAGATTAAAATAAATTCAAGTTGATCTTATGGAAGTGGGAGTAAACGGGAAGGAAATTTGATACATGGGCACTAAGTTATAGTTAGGTAGAAGCAAGAAGGTCTGCTCTGGCATTGCAGAGTAGGTGACAATTCATAACAATAATGTACTGAACATTTTGAAGACTAGAAGAGAGAATTTTTAAAGTGTTAGCCATAAGGAAATGATAAAATTTTGAGTAGATGTGTTTAATTTAAACATTATATAATGTATAAATTTTTCAAATCATTATATGCTACCCCATTAAAATGAATAACTTTCTGTTTTTATCTATTAGTTTAAAAAGTAACAAATAAGAATTTTTAAGAAGTCCTGTGGTAAATATGAATGCTGAGAATTTCAGTGTCAGACTTGCCTGCTCCCCTGTCTGTGCATGAGCTGCGCCTGGAGGTCTGTAGAAGATGAGCATGTAGTTAAATTCTTCCTCCTTTGTTCACTTTCCTCTTGTCCCACTCATGCATTCTAAGGGAAACCAAACCACCTCAGCTCAAAAAGAGTTTAATTCCTCAGTTTGTATTCTTTTCATCATCATTATTCATAAGTCTTATCTTGTTCCTAGCCTCTTGAATACATTCAGTCCTGTCCCCTTCTCTGTGACCTGAGATGGAGATACAAAATTTTATCTTGCACACTTTCTGGTCCTCAAAAGTGGGGCATGCTTTCTGCTGTAGACTATTCTGATTTCATATCCCATCAACAAGTATTCTAAAGACTTTTTAATGAAATTAAGGACACTCTATCTCTATGTTTCTCTGATAATTCTATTCCTTTTAAATCCCTAGGTTAACTTTCCTAAGACCAAAGTCCTGCCTTGAGTGTAAACTATCTGTTAAAACTCTCCTCCTTTTCCTATAGCTCCCAGCAACATTTTGAGGACACTACAGTATTTATAAGAAACAGATGAAACTCCCAAATATTGAACCAATTCCACATTGTGTTCACTTCCATGCAGCTTCTCCAAGTAAGAACATTCTAACCAAGCAAAGTCAAGATTAAAGTCATGATAACTACAGGAACTAATCCTGCCATGGCTTTTAACTTTTTATGCTTTGGCCACTTACCTATAGCAATTATTTTACCCCATGGCTGTACTGAGACACTACCTCCTCCAAAAGATGTTTGTAAATGTGTAGAGATCTTTACCGGTAAGTGATGGATAAGAGATACTACTATCATTTAGAAAGCAGACCAGTTATCTTCATTGTCATGTAGTGATCAAAGACTGATGCCATGAATAACTGTCCTGCCCTAGGTGCCAAGAACCACCACATAAGTTAAGGATATTTGATGAAATGATATTTTTAGTCAGAAATAAAAATCTCAGCTCAACTCTAGCCTCTATCAAATTGAATCTTGAGAAGAATATTAAATCTCTCTCCAGGAGTAAGTTGTTTTTTAAAAATTCTACTTAAGAATGGGAGGTGGGGTAGGGATTCAGCAACTATATGTAAATTTCTTGGGGTAGCATCCCAACATAGATGATGGGATACATTGGTAATCATTAATAGTGGTACTAAAAATATTGGTAGAAGACAATATGTTATGTTTGGAAAACATGCATCAAAAAATATTGCATCTGATATTCATTTAGAAAGGTGAAAGGGATTCTGAATGTCAAGCATCATATGCACACTGTTCCAACTTGAGAAAAATACATAGTTGTTTTGTGTGTGCATTTGTTTGTTTTGGTGATATGGTACTAGGGTTTGAACTCAGGGCCTTGTGCTTGTTAGGCAGGCACTCTACTACTTGAGCCATGCCCCCAACTCCCTTTTGCTTTAGTTATTTTTCAGATAGGGTCTCATGCTGTTTGCCTAGGGCCAGCTTCAGACTCCTGTCCTCCTGTCTCTACCTTCCATGTAACTAGGATTAAAGATATGTACAACTATGCCTGGTTTGAGATTGGGTTTCACTAACTTTTTTACTAGGCTGACCTCAAACTGTGATCCTCCCAGTCTTTGCCTCCTGAGTATCTGGGGTTATAGGCATGTGCCACCATAACTAACCAACCATAGTCTTTTCTTAATACGAAGTAAAGAATAATGTGACCTTGCTGGGGGCATGGTAACATGCCTAACTGCCAAGCATAAGGCTCTAAGTTCAGACCTCAGTATTGACATAAAGAATAATGCAAACTGAATATTTTACTTTATGCTTCAAAGAAATTTTATTTTGCCAGATTGCTAGTTATATATTTACAAGAGGATTACTTTTGTCTTTGACAAAACATTCAAAACCAACAGACCATCTCTAGAAAAGATAAGCTATAGTTTCCATTGTAAAAAACCCTTACCCATTCAGATTGAAGAATCAGTCAAAACGGTTCATGTGCTACAGTTATTCTTGAGAATTACAGACAGAAAAGGGAGGGAGGAGCTCGGTCACCAAGGCCACATGGGAACTTGTCCTGTAGGCAAAAAAGTTCACAAAGCTCTTTTATTCATAATACAATTACATAGTTAAGGGAGCAGTACCACCTAATGCTATCCCTGCTAATCCTGAATGAATAGAGACAGACACACAGGGATCATTTAAGGCCCCAAAAATGCATATATATCAAACTTGAACATCTGAAATATCAATTTTCATTTAGAGAATAAATGATATTAATATTTTCATGTAAAACATGATGACTCTTTAAAATAAGATAAACTTAGCATCCAGAATATTTAAATGTTATGATGTGGAACACTATTAAATTCTCTTTTTTTTATTTTCAGTAAGTTTTTCCTAATAAAAAGGGCTTCATGACATACACTGATCTTCATAAATCAGTAATTTTGGGGGACTATCTTCCTTTGCTATGTATTTTCTCCTTGACAATTACCCTTAATAAGTTTATAAGTAATTATGATGACTATTATTTTTATTATAGGAAATAAATTGACTTATCACTACATAGTAACATATATATATAAGTATATATGATGTGCACATCCATACATATTCTTCATCATTTGCTTTATAGAAAGATGTAAATTTGGAATTTCCTTTACAGAATTTCATTCCCTTTTAGCTATTTCTACTGACAGTTTGACATTAATCCTGGACCCTAGAGAGCACAAAATGAACCTGACAGATTTAATGTCATTTAAAGGAATCAAAGATTAAAATGTAAAATTTGCAAAAAGCAGTAATAAAAATAAAAAGGTAATAGTATACACTGTTAAAATTCTAAGATATGTAAAAATACAACTAATAGAATTTTTCCTCAGAACATTTGAATAGCATGTTCAAAACTAATGTTTCAAATGTTCTCTCTAAAAAATTTTATGTTCAATCCACTAAATAACTACAAAAAAACTATTGCATATCACCCTGAAAACACTGGTATGGTTGCCAAAGAGTCTCCTTAGATGAGAAGCTGAGAAAATGTACAGAGATACAAAGAAACTGAACACAGGGACCAAGTCAATCTAATGAGGTAGTTCTGATGATTGAATGTACTTTGGTATGACTACAAAATGAGCCACATTGCTCTGTATTTATTTTAGTTGTACAAAAACCTATACACTCATGGGAAAAATCATGTCCAGCTCCAATATTATTTTCCTACTTGTGTAGAAATACATTCATGCATCATTATCAAATTCCACACTTTACTTTTGGAAGAAGGGAAGAAAGGAGACAAAGAAGAGAAGAAAGGCTAGAAGGAACTGAGCTTTTCAGCCATTACCTTCACACATTCACATGAGAACACAAGGAAAAAATGCTATTGTCTTATGTTTTATGTATGAGAAAACTAGCCAAGAAATTTCATGTCTTATCTTTCCCACGATATATTACAAAACTAGTATTCAAATCCAGATCTTTCTTTGCTGAATCAATGTCCCTGCTCTTCTCCCATCCCCAGGACACCTCCTCTTTTCACCTACTTTTTAAGAATAATTTCAATGCATGTTTAAAACCAAGTTCTGTCTGGCAGGGAAGGCTCAACTCCTTCTGATAAGCCCTGCATTAGGCAGTCAGTTGAATACTGGATGTGTGTCTAGCCATTTAATAAATATCTTTTCCTTCTCTGACCACAGCAAGTGTCAAGGAGATTTCTCACATTTTAGTTAGCATCCATTAGCAAGCAACACTCTGGAAGCCTAGTCCTCAAAAAACCACGGTGCATGCACCAATGTGTCGAAGATAATGCACAGCCAGACTGTAGAAGGCTTCACCTCCTGCTCCTCTCTCCGCTGGGTTGCCACCCATTGTTATTTATTATTTATACAGTATCATAAATGTGTAATTCTATTGATGAGGTAAAACTTGTGTCAGAAAGGTCACAGACTTAGTTCACATCCTGTGCCTTAAACAATTCTTCAATTCATTAGCTTTTCAAAAATTTAATCGATAATTTTTGAGTGCTTAACTGAGGGGAAAACCTATCAATTCTTAATGAATTGTTGGAACATTTTCACATATATAAATTTAATTAGTATTTGGTTAGAGTGATATACCTTAACATTTTCAAAGAACTTTTATTCATTTTGAGAAGTAAGGTCTCCATTAAAATATGAGCCAAGTGTCACTAAACATTACAGATATCAAAATAGCAAAAGTAAAAGTAAATTATCTGTTCAACATTTTGAATTGGTAGAAGTGAAAGAATACACATTACTACAAAATAACCATATTCCTTAATCCTAGCACTGGGTCCAAAAGCCAAAGCCCAGGGTGGAACTATCTTCCTAGCAAGCATCCCAAAATGTGAAAGAAAATGGTTGTTGCAACAAAAGGGGTGCTGTGCAATTAGTGGGAAGGACTGGGAGGTGGAGCAATGATCGCCTCCTTGCAATGCGCAAGATATTCCTAACCCAGAAGGACTGCCCACCCAGTGTCAATGGCACCCCATTAGAAATACCACATAGGTCCATCAAAATAAGAAATACAATTTTTAGCCCAATCTGTGATGTTTTGCTTAGCTTTCATGGTATTGTAAAATAAATTTGGATGTAGCATGTGTACTTCAGGATGACAGATGCTTGCCACTCTAATTTGGTAAACTTATCTTTCTGACTCAAGTAAGTTACATGCAAGTCTCCAAAATGCATTTGACAATGACAACCTCTAAACCCAGATCACTGTACAACCATGTAAATGAATGGATCCATCCAGGTTAGGCAAACACTACATTCTTCAGAACTCATTTAGTTGTACATATGAAGATAGATCACAGATTCTAAACTTTTGAGCAGTTCATTTTACTTGTCAGAGTTCAGGAATAACATAAATTCGACAAAATCTAAATATACATATTTTTAAAAAATTGTTAAAATTAGGGTTTTCCATGGATTATTTTGTGGTAATTTAGTCTCCAAAGACCACAAACACGAATTCTCCAACTATTGTGCAGCCCATAAAGGCCCCTTCATGGAGAGATATGGAATGTATTAATTTTCTCCTTTGTCAGTTCAGGTTTAATATCCACAATGCACTGAAGGCTAGTGAATAATAGGGGAGAAGGGTGATAGAGAAAGTGTAAATCATACAGAGGTAAATATGATTAAAGTACAATATATACATGTGTGAAATACCCATGGCAAAACCCCTTTAACAATCAATATACACATAAAAAAGACAGGAAGGTAAAACAGGTCCTATACAGGGGTGGGTACCAGTGAGAGGGGTAGGATAAATGGAGAAGGTGAAGGAACATAAATATGGACAATTTACTTTATGAAATTTACTTTATGAAAATAAAACAATGAAACCTGTTGAAAATGTTCTAAGGGGAGAATGACAGAGGTAGTGAATCTAATTAAGATATATTGCAAGCACATATGTAAATACCACAATGAAACTCCCTGCACAACCAATGTATACTAAGTTTTTTAAAACTATGTATTTCCTTATTAGAACTTCAAATATGAGAATCATTTTGTTGCTGTCCAGTTTTATTGCAAGTTCCCAATTACATGCTAAAATTCATTGATGTGGATATCTGATATCTGTCATAGTTGCTAAATTTTTTACTTATTTCTTTGTTTGAATTTCAGATTTCAACAGTAATACATACACTTTGAAGCAAGTGAAACAACAAAATGCAAAAACATTTAAATACAACCTAAAGAACACTCCCTCCCTCTTGTTTGCTTTATATAATCCCCTAGCAAAAGTAATGTCTATTCTGACTCCTAACACTGAAATAGCCTGTTTTTGAACTTCATAGAAATGAATCATACATTACATATCATTTGGGGTCTGAATTCTTTTGATTAATACTATGATATTGAACTTTACCCAGATTGCCAAGGAATTAATTTGTTTCGGATTTTTTTTATTGTTGTGCTAGGGGTACATTATAGCATTTACAAAACTTCTTATAATATGTCAAATATATCATACTTAAATTCACCCCCTCCATCATTCTCCTTTTTCCCTTCACCCCCCCCCATTCCTGGAATAGTTTCAACAGATCCCATTTTTTCATATTCACCTCCTACACCCTTTCCCCATTTCCAACCTCCTCCCACAGGTACCAACCCCCAAGACAGGTCCTGTTCTGCCCACCTATTCCTCAATTGTGTAAAAGAAAAAAGAATGACATTTTTTGTTTAAGATAGCTACATAGGAAATTTCTTGTGATATTTCCATGTGTATGTGTATTATTACCCAAATTAACTCATCTCCTCTATTTTTCTTCTTCCTACCTTAGTCCCCTTCTTATGGTGATTCAAACAGGTTTAAAATTTCTATATTCATTCTTGTATAGAGAGTACATCAACCATATTTCACCTTCTTAACTTTCTTTTACCCTCCACCTCTTGTATGTGAGCTCCTTTAGTGTGACCACTTTTTCAGATTGCTGTATTTATCTGGGTAAATTTCAGTAACATAGTATTAATCAAAAGAATTCAGACCCTAACTGACATGTAATGTATGATTCATTTCTATATTCCACATATGAGAGAAAACATTCAGTCTTTGACATTCTGAACCTGGCTAACTTCACTTAAGATGATGTTCTCCTATCAAGGGCAAACACAACAAGGGGATTGGACTTTGAGCACATGGTAAAAGCGAGAGCACACAAGGGAGGGGAGAGGATAGGTAAGACACCTAAAAAATTAGCTAGCATTTGTTGCTCTTAACGCAGAGAAACTAAAGCAGATACCTTAAAAGCAACTGAGGCCAATAGGAAAAGGGGACCAGGAACTAGAGAAAAGGTTAGATCAAAATAATTAACCTAGAAGGTAACACACACACACAGGAAATTAATGTGAGTCAACTCCCTGTTTGGCTATCCTATCTCAACCAGCAAAAACACTTGTTCCTTCCTATTATTGCTGATATTCTCTCTTCAACAAAATTAGAGATAAGGGCAAAATAATTTCTGCTGGGTATTGAGGGGGTGGGGGGGAGAGAGAGGGGGTGGAGTGGGTGGTAAGGAAGGGGGTGGGGGCAGGGGGGAGAAATGACCCAAGCCTTGTATGCACATATGAATACTAAAACTATATATAAAAAAAGATGATGTTCTCCAGTTCCAATCTATTTACCTACAAACAACAAAATTTTGTTCTTCTTTGTGGCTGAATAAAATTCCATTGTGCATAAATACCACATTATCTTAATCCATTCATCAGTAGTGGGGCATCTTGGCTGTTTCCATTACTTAGTTATTGTGAATAATGCTGCCATAAACATGGGTGTACAGGTGCCTTTATTGAAACCTGACTTACATTCCTTTGGGTATATTCCTAGGAGTGGAAATGCTGGGTCATACAGAAATTATATTTTTAATTTTTTGAAGAGCTTCCATACTATTTTCCAAAGTGATTGTACTAATTTACATTCTCACCAGCAGTGTATGAGGGTTCCTTTTTCCCTGCATTCTTGCCAACATTTGTTGTTGTTTATGTTCTTGATGATAGCCATTCTTACAGGATTGAAGTGAAAACATGGTTTTGATTTGCATTTCCTTTATGGCCAGGGATGGTGAGCATTTCTTCATGTTCTTTTTGGACATTTGGATTTCTTCCTTTGAAAAAGTTCTGTTCAGTGCATTTTCCCATTTCTTCATTGGGTCATTGATTTTGGGGGAGTTCTGTTTTTTGAGTTCCCTATACATTCTGTTTATTAATCCCTTGTCAGATGTATAGCTAACAAAGATTTTCTCCCATTCTGTGGGCAACCTCTTCAATTTAGAGGCCATTTTTTTTTGTTGTGAAGAAGCTTTTTTATTTCAGGCAGTCCCATTTGTAATCCTTTCTCCTAGTTGCTGAGCCATTTGAGTTCTATTTAGGAAGCCATCACTTAATACCTATCAATTCCAGTGTATTCCCTGCTATGTCCTGCACTAGCTTCAAAATTTCAGGTCTTATATCAAGGTCCTTAATCCACTTCAAGTTATTACTTATACAGGGTGAAATACATGGATCTCGTTTTAGTTTTCTACATTCAGATATCCAGTTTTCCCAGCAACATTTGTTGAAGAGGCTGTTTTTTCTCCATTGTCTATTTTGGGCTCCTTTGTCAAAACTCAAGTGGGCATAGCAATGTGGATTCATATCTGGGTCTTCTATTTTGTTCAACTGGTCTTCATGTCTGTTTTTGTGCCAGTATCATGTTGTAGCAAGCTTTCTTGTGAGCTCTTGTTCTCCCTGCCCTAACTTGGGGCAACTGGAGATGCAGAAAGGACAAACGGATAGAAGACAGAGCTAGAGCCAGGTGTGCTGGGCACTTCAATGGAGACACACAGCCTCATTGCTTCTTTGCTTCTCTTCTCTTTACTCTGCCTTTCTCTATCTTTAAAACCTTACTTCTAAAGTCTTCTTTTCTGTTCTTTAAAGTCTCTTTCCTTAACTCACTCCGTCCCATGTTCTCTCTTAGCTTTTCTTTAGCATAATCTCTCTTAAAGTCTTTGCCCTCAGGCTTGCACTGTCTTATGTTCTCTCTTAAAGTCTTGGTGCTCACACTTGCAGACAAACAACAGCAGCCATGTCTAAAAACTGCATTAGCATAACTCTTAAAGTCTCAATCCTTAGACTTGCACTGTCCCATGTTCTCTTTAGCTTTTCTTTAGTTTAGCTTTTCTAAAGTCTATGTGTAAAGTTCTAGGTGCAGAAAGCTGCTCTGGTGGAGACACACAACTGCCAGTGGCAGCAGCAGCAGGGGCAGCCAATCCAAATCCCCCATCAAAAAACTTTGTGTCCTCCTCCAGTGAGTCTTTTATATCCAGTGGTAAACAAGGAGGTGGAGCAGCAGTTCTTGGGGAGGGTATGACATTATAACAAGAGAAACCTGCTCCCTACTTCTCTGAAGGTAAACAACTTAGGAAAAGCAGCTGTGCTGCATTTTGCCTTCTCCCTTTCTTCTGAGGCTGGGGCCCTGCCAAACTCAGCCTGCCGATCATTGAGCACAACTGTGCTTATGTCAAGTTCTCAGAGGCATCTCATAATCCACTCCCCACACCATGCTGTTTGTTTTTGCTATGGCTCTGTAGTATAGTTTGAAGTCAGGTATTGGGCTGCCTACAGTGTTGCTCTTTTTGCTCAGTATTGCCTTGGCTGTTCTTGATGTTTTGTGCTTCCAAACAAACTTTAGGGTTGATTTTCAATCTCTATGATGAATGGCATTGGAATTTTGATGGTGATTGCATTGAACATGTAGAAGTCCTCACTATAATATTGGCCAACCAAATTCAACAACATAACCAAAAGATCATACACCATGAACAAGTCAGTTTCATCCCAGGGATGCAGGGATATGCCAACATATGCAAATCATTAAATGTAATACAGCATATTAAGAAAAGCAAAGACAAAACTCACATAATCTTCTCAATAGATGCAAAAAAAAGCCTTCTACAAAATTCAGCATCCTAAAAAAATAGTTTAAAAAAATTCAACATCCTTTCATGATAAAAGCTATATATGAGAAGCCTATAACCATCATTCTAAATGGGGAAAAACTGAAACCATTTTTTCTAAAGTCAGGAATGAGACAAGGGTGTCCACTCTCTTCACTCTATATCAACATAGTTTTGGAATTCCTAATCAGAGTAATAAGAAGAAATAAAAAGCATATAAATTGGAAAGGAAGAAGTCAAACTATTCCTGTTTGCAGATGACATTATTTTATACCTTAAAGACAAAAAAAAAAAAACCCAAAGACTCCTATATATCATAAACAGCTTCAGCAAAGTAGCAGGATACAAAATCAATTTACAAAAATCAGTAGCCTTTCTACACACCAACAATGAACAAATCGAAAAAGAATATATGAAAACAATTCCATTTACCATAGCCTCAAAAAAAATCAAATACCTAGGAATAAACTTAACAAAGGATGTAAATGACTTCTACAAGGAAAACTATAAACCATTGAAGAAAGAAATCAATGAAGACTACAGAAGATGGAATAATCTCCAATGTCATGAATTGGGAGAACCAGTATAGTGAAAATGGTTATATTCCTAAAAGAAATTAACTTTTAATGCATATTTGCACAGTCCCATGACATCTGCATCATGACATGGGGAATGCTGGCCCCACACTTGATTGAGAACCAGATACTCTGGGAGGAGGGAGGAAATTCAACCTAAAGCTCTAATTTTTATAGATCTTTCTGGTGATTACTTTGACTACCATAACTTGAGTCATTACCCTAAAAACTTAATGCTTCTATTCACTTTCTAAATTCTGTGATCATTGTTTTACAAACAGAGTTTTTAGGAGATGTGTGCTTTTTCTGGCATCACACCAATTATAAAAGCACTTCAGATTCTGAAACTTATTAGATGCATTCTTAATAATTTTAATAACCTCAAAATTCTATTAATTATTTCCAAATTCAGTATCTTGGCTTCAGATATTTCATAGGATAATTGTTCCAAGGCCTTAAAAATCACAGTGTTTTTAACTATTTTTCTAAAAGCTCCTTTGCCTTTCATTATGCATTCACTAAATGTTTGAAATCCAGTAGCACCAAGTTAATCTTGATGATTGTCTTAAACTTAGATTTACTATAATGACATCTTTACTGTTTATAAGACATTGTTTTCAATAAAATTAAGATCAAAACTAGCGGGGAAATGTGCAGTGAACCTAAAACTGATGAGCCTTATATAACGTTAACTGTTATAGGATATATATATTCTTTTTTTCCTTCATAACAGAAGAAAAGTGGTAATAGAAATTGTATTTCAAATGTCCCTTGGGAATTCAAAAGATATGAGAACTTGACATGTCTTGGTCACTTGCTTGTGGCTAACATTGGAAATATTAAATCACAGTTATACTTAATACATATAAGGAGTCTCCAGTAAAGATCTCTCTCAGCAAGACCTTGCACAAATGTTTCTCATGACACTATAGTCATATTGAATATGAGTGAATTTCAGAAACATACATGCTTACTTGAAGATGGTTCTCCAAATAAGCTAGTACTTGCTGAATATTAGGAGTTTTTCAAAGATTGCCTTAGTCAGTGTCTTTTCTAAAATGCTTCAATATGTTTCTGAGGAAAACTCTTTCTTCAGGTCAGACATGGTGAAGTATAATAGATAGTTATAAATGAATTCTAGTTTATACTTAAATGAATTCTAGTTTACACTCCTAGGCTAATGGTTCTTGATTGGATGAGTTCATGAGCTTTAAATTTAAACATTGAAATGGGGTTGGTAAAATTCAAAGAATTTTATTTAGTTTTAGAAACCTCAGAATATTCAGAAAGTACAAAAAATTTTGCCCAGAAAACCACTTAAAATAGCTTCAGATAGTAGACAATTACAGTGTTTATATTACGTTGTGAATCTCAGAAAATATTGTGCATTCTTTGCCTTACTGGGCAGAAATAGCTCTCAAGGGAGTCCTTAACTCATTCCCTTGCTTTCAGGCAGTAGGCTGGTTTTCTTATTTCCAATGTCTTCAGAAACAAAAGGCTCACAGCTAACTTTTACAATAATAATTTTTAAAGTGTTATTCCTTTCCCTCTAATATTTATATGTAACAATATACCATTCTGTGCATGGAAATGTAGGCCTTGAATGCTATAAGTGATAGTCACTCTTACGTGGACAGAATCCTCCTTCTCATTGTGTCTTATCTTCACACAGGGAAGAGAATGCCATTCTCGGGGAAGAAGCATCTACTCTTCTTTCACCAGTGGTTGAGTAGCTGTGAGGCCTGGACTCCCTGGCAGGCCTGTACCATGAGTTACAGCAATAGTTACTTTGCCAATCCCATCATCTTGTCCTAGTTCTACTCAACAATTCTGCTCAGTCTCCAAATAATCAGGTCATAAAACAAACGACCCTTCAGGACCAGCCAAATTGTGTCCTTGTCTTTGCAGAGTCTGCATCTGTCACTAAATAGGTAAGGTATGCTAATACTTTGCAGAAGGTTTCATTATTTTCAGGTAGCAGTAAGCTTAAAAATGTTGACCTCAGGACTTAGAAATGTCAATTATGAATATGAAGATAATAATTCCTCATATGATAAGCTGTAGAGAATAAAAGAGATGATATTAAAATGCTGCATAAGCAACAAAGCATTATACAAATACATGCCCACAAGCAATAATTTCTATCATCTATAAAATAATGGTGCTGGAAAATAATTTCTAATAATCCATTACATTGTAACATTACCTCTAGCCCAGACCTATCTTGTAAGTCTTTGACCCTTAATCTAACTGCCTGATTATATACTTACCTGACAAATGCACAATATACTATTATATAGATACTTGAACTCAGTACCTCAAGCATGCTGAGTAAAAGCTCTATCACCCAGCACTTCTGTTTGTATTTTGGTTTTGAGACAGAGTCTCAAACCCTTTTGCCTGGACTGATGAACTCTCCATCCTCATTCCTCCACCTTCCAAGTGGCTGGGATTGCAGTTGTGTACTGCCATATTTCTCTCAAATTTTTAGGGCCCTTCATGCATCAACTCAAGGATTTCTTAATTTTTATTGTTGCTTATTTCTAATAGATACCAAAGAACAAAAATTGTATGTGTCATTGCAATAAAGCCCTTCAGAAATAAATTTAGAAAGTATAGTTGCACTTTAAGGCTATATACAGTTTCACTGTATAAGAGTAGCATACTTAAACTTAAAAAATGATTATCAAGAAATTGTTTGTGTTAGTTAAGGAAATACCAGCAGCAAACCCCAAAATATATGATTCCTCAAACACAAGACAAGTTTATTTCAAGTTTGTATAAAATCCAAGTTATTCCTATATTGAGAAGCATGGGACCCTCATCTAACTAGCAATTCAAGGGGTAAAGGTCTTTGCATTCTGTGACTACATATGTCTCATAAATGCTATGGATGGCCACTGGGTCCAGCTGTGTCAAGTTGGTAGGAAAAGAAAAAGGTTGGATGGTGGCCTGTCAGAGTTCTACAAACACATTACAATGGACAGAGCTCCAGTAATAGCTACACCTAATTGCAGGAGAGGCTGGCAAATGAAGTTAAACTCTACAATGGAGAAGAACACATGCATATTAGCAAATAGCCAGTCTTGACTATTCCACCACTTCTCCAGTAAGATTTCTCATTGATCTACCTACCTCAACTTACTTTTCCTCACAGATTGCTCTTAAAAGTTGACAATTTTGACCAATAACAGAATTTTAAAGTATATCAACATAATTATTATGTACTGCATTCAATCTCAACATTACAATACTTGTACAAGAATTTTCTCAACAATAATTTCATGCAAATGAACTCAGATACTTCCCATTGTTAACTTTCTACTTATAATTCTTCCTTTGTAAAAATAGGAAAGGGAAATAATCTTCATAGTTATATTTATAAGGAATTGTAAAAACAATGTTAGTAAGAGAATGACTTTAACTTAAGAGCCATTCATTTCATAACAATTATATAAAGAAACTTGAACAACACAATTTAATTTATGCACAGCTAAATCTGAATAATAAAATTAGCATTCAGTGAATGTCAACTATATTTATCTGTATAGTAATAGTCATTTGCATGAATTGAGAATCATTCCCCATTATTGATAAAAGAAAACAGTGAAACAAAAAAAGGAAGATAAAGAGAATAATAAGATTGTCAGAGTAACTATAATGAAGGAACATAGATATTTAAGAAAAGATTGATGTTTCTACCTCACTCTTAATTCAACTGATTATACCAGAGCATGAAAATTTCCATTGAGGAACTGCAAAACAAATGTTTTGGTCCCTCTTTTTTTTTTTCTTTTAGTATTCATATGTGCATACAAGGCTTGGGTCATTTCTCCCCCCTGCCCCCACCCCCTCCCTTACCACCCACTCCGCCCCCTCACTCTCCCCCCACCCCCTCAATACCCAGCAGAAACTATTTTGCCCTTATTTCTAATTTTGTTGTAGAGAGAGTATAAGCCATAATAGGAAGGAACAAGGGTTTTTGCTGGTTGAGATAAGGATAGCTATACAGGGCATTGACTCACATTGATTTCCTGTGCCTGTGTGTTACCTTCTAGGTTAATTCTTTTTGATCTCACCTTTTCTCTAGTTCCTGGTCCCCTTTTCCTATTGGCCTCTGTTGCTTTTAAGGTATCTGCTTTAGTTTCTCTGCGTTAAGGGCAACAAATGCTAGCTAGTTTTTTAGGTGTCTTACCTATCTTCACCCCTCCCTTGTGTGCTAAAGCTTTTATCATGTGCTCAAAGTCCAATCCCATTGTTGTGTTTGCCCTTGACCTAATGTCCACGTATGAGAGAGAACATACGATTTTTGGTCTTTTGGGCCAGGCTAACCTCACTCAGAATGATGTTCTCCAATTCCATCCATTTACCAGCGAATGATAACATTTCGTTCTTCTTCATGGCTGCATAAAATTCCATTGTGTATAGATACCACATTTTCTTAATCCACTCATCAGTGGTAGGGCATCTTGGCTGTTTCCATAACTTGGCTATTGTGAATAGTGCCGCAATAAACATGGGTGTGCAGGTGCCTCTGGAGTAACCTGTGTCACAGTCTTTTGGGTATATCCCCAAGAGTGGTATTGCTGGATCAAATGGTAGATCAATGTCTAGCTTTTTAAGTAGCCTTCAAATTTTTTTCCAGAGTGGTTGTACTAGTTTACATTCCCACCAACAGTGTAAGAGGGTTCCTTTCCTCGCCAACACCTGTTGTTGGTGGTGTTGCTGATGATGGCTATTCTAACAAGGGTGAGGTGGAATCTTAGTGTGGTTTTAATTTGCATTTCCTTTATTGCTAGAGATGGTGAGCATTTTTTCATGTGTTTTTTGGCCATTTGAATTTCTTCTTTTGAGAAAGTTCTGTTTAGTTCACTTGCCCATTTCTTTATTGGTTCATTAGTTTTGGGAGAATTTAGTTTTTTAAGTTCCCTATATATTCTGGTTATCAGTCCTTTGTCTGGTGTATAGTTGGCAAATATTTTCTCCCACTTTGGTTCTTCTTTAATTTTGGAATTTTTTCCACATGGCCTGCATAAATTCTAAAAAAAATATTTTCAAGGACCTGAATTACTTAGTATCACCTACATGAAGAATTATATCATGGTCTGAACGATAAACAGTTATAATATTTAAATACATACAGACCTCTACATCTATAGTCTCACTCACAAAGTAGAAAGTAGAAGGGTTATGGAAGTACAAGTCTAAACCATGGTATTGTATGTGATATATCACCACCGACATAAAAATACCAATTAAGAGATGAAAATAACATGAAAAAATGCTCACCATCTCTAGCAATAAAGGAAATGCAAATTAAAACCACACTAAGATTCCACCTCACCCCTGTTAGAATAGCCATCATCAGCAACACCACCACCAACAGGTGTTGGCGAGGATGCGGGGAAAAAGGAACACTTTTACACTGTTGGTGGGAATGTAGACTAGTACAACCACTCTGGAAAAAAATTTGGAGGCTACTTAAAAAGATGGACATCGATCTACCATTTGATCCAGCAATACCACTCTTGGGGATATACCCAAAAGACTGTTACTCCAGAGGCACCTGCACATCCATGTTTATTGCGGCACTATTCACAATAGCCAAGTTATGGAAACAGCCAAGATGTCCCAGCACTGACGAATGGATTAAGAAAATGTGGTATCTATACACAATGGAATTTTATGCAGCCATGAAGAAGAACGAAATGTTATCATTCGCTGGTAAATGGATGGAATTGGAGAACATCATTCTGAGTGAGGTTAGCCTGGCTCAAAAGACCAAAAATCGTATGTTCTCCCTCATATGTGGACATTAGATCAAGGGCAAACACAACAAGGGGATTGGACTATGAGCACATGATAAAAGCGAGAGCACACAAGGGAGGGGTGAGGATAGGTAAGACACCTAAAAAACTAGCTAGCATTTGTTGCCCTTAACGCAGAGAAACTAAAGCAGATACCCTAAAGCAACTGAGGCCAATAGGAAAAGGGGACCAGGAACTAGAGAAAAGGTTAGATCAAAAAGAATTAACCTAGAAGGTAACACCCACACACAGGAAATCAATGTGAGTCAATGCCCTGTATAGCTATCCTTATCTCAACCAGCAAAACCCCTTGTTCCTTCCTATTATTGCTTATACTCTCTCTACAACAAAATTAGAGATAAGGGCAAAATAGTTTCTGCTGGGTATTGAGGGGGGGAGCGGGAGGGGGTGGAGTGGGTGGTAAGGGAGGGGGTGGGGGCAGGGGGGAGAAATGAACCAAGCCTTGTATGCACATATGAATAATAAAAGAAAAATGAAAAAAAAAAAAAAAAAAAAAAAAAAGATGTTACCATGGAGGACTGGATGAAAGATAAAAAAAAAAAAAAAGAGATGAAAATAATGAGAACTGAGTCAATTTAAAACATCACCAAGTACTCAGCTGCCTAAAAAAGACTAAGAAAACAGATCATATATCAATGGTAAACTATGGAGCACAAATAAGAAAAGCTTAGACATGAGAGGGTGATATGACATGGAGAAAGGGTGTTCTGACCATACTTGACTTACACATTCAGTTTTGTTATCATACAATTAACTTTTTTAAAAAAGGAGACCACTCAGATGATGTCCTCACCCTCTTGCTTCTCCAAAGGAAAAGAATAATGGCAAATGGCAGCTGCAACACAGCAGTACTAAAAGCCAGCCTCACACTCAGGTGAGAACATTACACCTCCTCCTTGTGATTTCGGGTACTCTACCTGATCACAGAAACTTCTCTAGTAAAGAACTATAGAAATGACCCCTGAAAGTATATTCTTCAGACAACTAACTTTTATTGAAGTCATTCTGACCTCATCAAGTGCTCTTCTGAGTATAATTTAGTTTCTCATGTAGTTCTGCCTAAAATGAGGAAATGTGTTCATCAGGCCAACATGAATATGTCAGTCCATTTGACAGTCTATTTCTCATGTTCATTAAAAATTTGCTCCTACGTACTTGACTAACACAACTCTGCTCCTGAGAAATAGATCTATTTCCAATATCCAACAAAAGCAAGTTTCTGATCCTAAAAATAAGTCAAAAAACCCTGAACTGTTATTTATACAACACATTCTATCTTGCAATCACCTAGACAGCCTGCCAACCATGTGATGATCAATGTCACTTCTTTCCTTTGAGTTTTTTTCCTTCTAATTACAAAGCACAGTACTCATCGACCAACAAACTGGTTTGCTCCAATGAGCAGCCTCCCCAAGCACACACACTCAAGAATAATAATGATATAAATTTGCTAGTCATACCTCTAGTTTGACAAGATGGCTCCATATTAAGCTTGCAACAAGATTCATTTTCATATTCTCCTTACTCCCCTTTGATTAGTCTTTCATTTTGTTCCTACTTACTTTGTTTATTCTTGGTGGGGCCCTGAAATGTTTCTTTCTTTAAACATTTAATGACTTGGAAGAATTTCAAGTAAGAGTTGGAGTTCTTTTTAGAGATAGTAACATCTCATATCTATGTCAAGTCAATTTAGCATCCGATGGTTCTATCATTTTTTGCACCTCTCTGACTTACTGTCAATACATCCTATGGCAAAAACCCTGAGAATGGCTAAGAATATTGAAACAGGCCTAGCTGAGAAGGGAACTAGAAGCCTATAGAAAAAATAGTGGGCATGTGTCTCTTAACTGTTAACTGTAGAAAAGTAGAATATGTTGTAGAATACAAGTCAAAATTGATATTAAGATTCACTATTACTTTATGTACTAAGAAAAGTTGTAGGGCTAGTAGAGTGGCTCAAGTGGTAAAAGCACCTGCCTTACAAGTGTGAGGCCCTGAGTTCAAGCCCCAGTGCTGCCCCCCCACACACAAAAAAAGTTCTGATTACACAATGGCCCACATTTGATTGCAAAATGCATCTTCATTTCAGGGAGTTAAACTGAACAGAAAACATGCTAATATTTTGTAAATTCTCTGTATTAGACAGCAGCTGTGCACAGCCAGGCATTAGTGCTCATTTGTGCTTTATGTGTGTTGGTGTGTGCTCCGGTATGTGTGCCCATGTGTTCAGGATGTGAACCTGGTCTCCTGCAGGATGCCTTCCCCTCTTTTCAGACTTGGCAGTTTTTGGTTTCTCTATGCCATACAATCAGATGAAGTAGGAAGACACAGGGACACATTACCTCATCTTTCTCTAACACGCACACACAAACCACTTCCCCTGAATAATACAAGTGGAATGAGGAGACAAAAGCTTTCTTCCCATCCTGGTTGCATTGGAAGCCAGGGGAACAGCAACAAGCAGCTCCTGAAGACTCCCAAGAGCTCAGGGGTGGCCAGAATTCCTGGCTGGGGCTGGGACAAAGCCCACCTGTCTGGCCTGTTCTTGCCAAGGTGCAGGTGACTCTCCCTGGAATGATTCCAGTGACTTAGGGTTCCTGTATGCAGGCCTCAGGTTCCTGTATGCACCCCTCCACCTGCAAACCAAAAGAATGAATAGAGTCATTCTTCAGAATCCACAGTGAAAAGCTCACAAAAATTGTATTTTTGTCTAGTTTTGTTGGGGGAGGAGAGGGACATTAAATATACTGAGGAAAAACTTTTTATAACTTCTGAAGGATGTATTTAAAAAATTATTTTCAATCACAGAGATTAGTTAAACATCCTTAGGCCCAGATCCTGGGCCCAGATCTCTTTCTTGCAGAAGTAGTTTCCCCTCTAATAAGAACTTGAAGGTGAGGTGGCAGCTATATGCTGGCTACTAAAACATTACTTTGATGTCCCCCTCACTTCCCTCCTGTCCGCATGCCACCTCCCATCCCAATTTGAACACAGCACTAAGAAGCAAAGTGTATGGACCCAAAACTGCCAAGTCTGACTGTCCTGTGCTTTCACTGCCCCACCCTTTGAGTTCTGCACCACCCCTTACCTCAATGCAGGGTCAGCAACACCGGTGGTGTTCGGTTTTTGTTTTGCTTACAGCCTGAGTACAGTGTGCATGCTAAGTTCATGCTATGTTCCCCTGTGGGTCACAGCCTCATGGAGGCCCCTCGCCTTCACAGCAGTGATTGGTGACTGCATGCAGTGCTACCTCTTTGTTCCCTAGGGGTGTGCACTCTTTTTATTCCTACTCTTGCAAAAACAGATATGATTATGATTTCCCATGGAAATTGAAAAGTCTATTTAAATAATTTAATTATTAAATGCTTTCACAGGTTAAAAAAAAAACATACAGTGTAAGCTGGACTTGGTGGTGTGCACCTGTCATCTCAAGCTATGAGAGAGGCTGAGATGCATAGAATTGTGGTTCCAGGTCAGCCCAGTTTGCAAGCCTCAATCTCAACAGAAAATAGTTGGGCATGGTTGTGTGTGCTTGTCATCCTAGCTACAGAAGGAAGTATAAAATAGGAGGATTGCAGTCCAGGCCAGCCTGGGCAAAGAACAAGAGCATATCTCTAAAATAACCAAAGATAAAAGAGCTGAAGCTATGGCTCAAGCAGTAGAGCACCTGCCTCATAAGTACAAAGCCCTGAGTTCAAA